>NW_020439076.1:665444-672914 GCF_000699045.2 Agrilus planipennis
CCTTATTGGGCACAAAAATCAAATTAGCCCCAAAATAATAAAAATCAAAAATAGAAATACAAATATGGAAATATAAAAACTTGTCACTCAGATCTATTTGAAACAATATTCACTAGTGACTTACTTTGAAGCGTCGGCTAGACCTCAATAGGGTTCACCGAAGCCTTAATCTATCCAGCGCCGGGTGTCCACGATTTTCATCCTCTCCGTGATGAGTGAGGGTGAGGGGGGGGAGGAGACAAGAAATTACTTGATTATATTAGCGGTAAATCCAATCTAAATAATCATCTTCATCCGTTGTTGAATTACCTTCTTTTTTGATCTTTAAGAATGGATGCAACTGCAAATCTGGAATAAATAAACGAGTTTTGAAAACAAAACAAACAACCCCTATAATGATACATATGTGAAAGACAAGTACATCTTTTCAATTAATTTCGGTAAATATAATTAGTTAGGTATACATTTTTGAAAAATTAGTGGATCCATTCGTAGTTGGGAACACCCTGTATCTAAAGTGAAGTTGGTGGCCTCTGTTAGTACATTAGCGTTACTTATCTCGGATACGACCTAGAGCGCGCAACCTGCAAACAGTTCGAGAGAAGTAGTGCCAGATGGCGCCGATTCAGCTGTAACCCCCAGTGCTCTAGCCCCTTATCGACCTGTACTTATGGAATTGAGGATGTTTATCACATGTTTATGACGTTTATGATAGACGACCTTGGAACTGCGAAATTTGTTTATGTACGTTTTGGAGTAAACAACGAATATTGTGTCGCGAAATGTTTTTAAAAACCAAATACGACAAATTTTCGAAAATTAGTTTTTACAGCTTTTGTGAGTATATTCATTTAATTTACTTTACCTGAATCCTATTTTCTGTTAATAAGAATGCAGTTGAGGCATGTGGTGGGTGTTATTCTCTGTTTGTAGCTATCGCTGTTATTGTTGTGCTTCCATAAAATTAATTCTAATACCATTTCAGTTAATAATGGATCGAATTTGTTTGTACACTACGGCTAAAATCATCTCAGAATCTGGTCATGGATGCTATGGAGAAAGATTAAAGGACGAGTCAATATAAATTCCATATTAGTGAGTTTATTTGAGATTAATATAGTGGTGTAGGTAAAACTAAAGAAAAAGGTGCATGTGGGTTATAGGTTGTGTAAGTGTTTTAGTGCAAAGCCTAATTTCAATTACTAAATTAATTGGAATATCTACTTATTAAATTAGTTATTATTCCTATTGTTTTTATTTGTATGGAAATTTTGGCTGGCTTTGATGGGCTGCCTATTAAAACAAAAGAATACCTAATTTTTTTTTATTTTTATTTAAAACATTGTTTTGTTTTAAATGTCCAGTTAAATATTAAAATTGAATATGATTGGGTCAACTAATGTAAAAAATGACCACAAAATGTCTTAAGCCTCGTTATAATACCGTAAGGTCGTATATACTTGATAAACTAAATCAAATGTAAAATTAATGAAGTATTTTTACCACGAAAAATGTTCCACACTGGTTCCCTACCATAACTACAGATATCGGTTATATCATTGACGTTTTATCATAATTGGCTAGGCCTGTGAGCCATTAAAAATATTAAGGACGTGGAGCCTTCATCACAATTTTGGCATAGTTTCATTNATAATTGCATGAGTTTACAAAATTTAATTTTTTACATAAGGCAAAAGGGGTTTTGCATTTCAATGGGCAAAATTAAACAGTACAGGGCTATTTTTTAAAAGTACACCTTAATTAAAGTAAATAGTTGATTTAAAAAAACAAAAATTTCGCTTTAGTCTTAACCATATATAATTAAAAATAAAATATTAATACAAATGTATAAAAAGAACCAATCAAATAGATAAATCAGAGTCAATGAAAAAGAGCAAAAGCTGCCTTCTTAATTGATTATGATACAATTGCTGCAATTGTTTAGAAAATAAATGAGTAGTTATAATTAGAAGTCACTTGTTTTATGCCTACATATTGTAGAGAAATACGACGATAGCGGTCGTTTCAGTAAATGTTCCGCATAAGAAATATAAAACACACAAAATACTGTAATGTCATTTATACCGTTAATTAGGGTAAATTGCATGGTAAAAATGAAAAGAAAAAAAAACAAAAAAGTAGGAACAAATTTTTATTAAAAAATTTAAAAACAGAAATACCTATTTTATTGTCATTATAACACGATTGTATAAGTAATAAATTTCTTTGTTTCTATTCCTGCTTTATAATGTACCCCCTGGTTCTTGGATGTTTTCGTTCTTTTATTAGCAACCCATTTTTGTTTTTGTAGGATCCTTTGCAGATAAGTACATTCATACACTTGCAAGAATAATACAATATGGTAAATATTTCAAGCAAAGGACAATACTCCATTGTTTATGGGGCTTCACATGCTTCTAGGTATGGGTATGCCAGTCATGTAGCCAAATTAAGCATTTTATAAAACACATGCTTTTAAATTAAAACAACTGGCCAAAACTATACAATATCCAATTTATCTCAATCTCCACTCCCTCCAAAGGAGAATAGATTAAAATTTTTGAAGATTTTGAGGAAGGTTAGTGGTTTCGGTCAGTTGTTTTAATCTTACGATTAGACACACTTATTCATCAAGCAGTGTAACTTGTAAATAGCTTTAAGAGTAAATTATTAACAAAGTAATACTTAAACTAAAAGCAAAAGACACTAAAAATTGTTTTTCTTTTCTAGTCGCATGGGTAAGCTTTAAGAGTATGCACCCCAGCCAAGAAGACTGCAAACCGCTTGCAAAGAAGACTAATACTTACAGTTACCCAGTGGTAAATAAGACCAATCAGTTAAAATCAATTTAGAAGAGCAAAATGCTTACTAAATCGACCATAACTGGTTGTTTCATTTGTTGAAAGATAACCTCTTTCAAAGTTCATTGAACCTAGATGCGATTATTCATTTGTTTTAAGATAAAAAAAGTCAAAAACAAATAAAATTGCCGTAAAACAAGTGACTACCAAAACCATTTGGATGAGCAGTTTTAAAAACAGCCTATTAGTTAAGTTCAAACAATCATACCTTTCGATTCAAGCAGAATCTGTCTATGCTGTTCGAAGAGTCTTATTTTCACCATAAAGTCGCTGCAATTACTGGAATATTGTTAAAATGGTTTCAATATAGTAGTAGAACGATTTAATAATAATAAAGGGCCCAAACCACTATCAATGTTTTGGAATCTTGCAAAAACCATGTACTGCAAAAAAATTAAAATCGTCTTAATTTGCGTATAGTAAAATATAGTAAAACGTCGGTTGCTTAACAAGTTCGGTCAAATCGTACGAAATCATCCTAAATTTTTAAGGAATAATTTAGGAATAAATGGTTATTAACTTGAGAAGGTATTATTAAAATACCAGGAAAAAAAAATAATATCCGGAATAACTAATATGTGCATCGTATCCTGCAATATTTAATGATAAGATTTGGACAATTGCATGAGTTGTAGCTAAACATTTTAATGAAAGAAATTTAATTTTCTCACCTTCTATAAAGACGCTTGACTTCACGGAATTGTAACGTTGTAATGGCGCACGCGTTAGAAATGCACGGTTTCAAGTAGCAGTAGTAATTTGAATTTATTTCTATATTTTAATGTTCAAGTAGCAGTAGTAATTTGAATTCATTTATTTCTATATTTTAATGTTCTGAATACAATTAAAATTTCAAAAATGTTAATTGAGCACAATTGCAAGGAGGTCCATGGTAACAGATTCTATTAATAGCTCAGAATAATTTAATACTTTCAAAATACAAAAAACGGTTAATCGCCAAAGAAAACTAATACGCACATCGTAATCTGCAATATTTAATGATAAGATTCCGACAATTGCATGAGTTCCGGCCAAAATATTTAATTATGAAAATATAATTTCTTACCTAGAAGGAACAAGGGATACGTAACACGGCCAATGTTTTAGTGAAAGATGGCTGCTGCCAACTACAGGCGAAAAATGTAAACTACGTATTTCTAAGCCGTCTTAGTTATAAGTGTCGTTGCTTTTTAAGCAAAAATTGAAGAACGCAATTTTATTCTACTTAGTTATTGTTTTACGATTTAATTTTGAAATACATTAAAATGTTTTTCAAGTGGCGCTTGATTGTTTTTAAATTAAAATTGAAACCAGATCGAAATTGCATCCTTTTTGTTTTTTTTTAAATAACTCGAAAATAAAGCAATTATGAGAAGCATTAGTGAATATTTTTTTAATTAATTTTAGCCACTAGATAATCTCAAATTATAGAAGAAAAATGTTGCTACTGTCACTCCCTTGTCGGGAATCGAACCCCTACGAGGAGGTAACGCAGCAGCTTAGCAGTAGAGTAGTGGTGCTTAAAACCAGGGATCCGGATTCGATTACCGGCAGCAGCAACAATTTTTCTTCAATAATATTAGGTTATGTGTAGACAAAAATTCAAAGTGTATCAAATTTTGAGATTTTTACAAAAATACTTTTTTGTAGAAAATTAAATTTTGCATAGGAATACGTTTTGTAAAAAATTTTTATCTATTTTTAATACTAAAAATAACCGAAAAACTAAGCTAAAAATTTAGGAAAAACCACATTTATTCAGTGCCTAATTCGTCATAGTTTTTTATGACATTCTAAGTCTTAAGTTTTCTGATTGTTCTTTTCGTGAAAGAAGAGTTTCTTTCAATTTTCCATGCATCTTTCCAATAAAAATAATAGTGTAGCTGTTGTCTCACCCTCACCGGGAATCGAACCCGGGAACTTTGGCTTTACGCATCAATACTTATAGCGTAGTGGTCAGAAAAAAAAATTGTTGCTGCTCTCGTAGCTTAGTGTTCAAAGCATCGATGCGTAAAGCCAAAGGTCCCGGGTTCGATTCCCGGCGAGGGTAAGACAACAGCAACAAATTTTCCCTCACTAACCTGAGGTAGTTTATGGTGAGTAAAAAATTGAAAATGAATTTTCACATTAATATTTGATATTCACCACTATTAAATGTCAAAGTGTTTCATATATACTTGCCCTATAGTTGGGTGTATTTGACGTCTAATTCACGTTAGTGCAAAATATTTGACGGTATATAATTACATTTTTTTCTATTACAATGGATTTCGGGTATAATGACGACGAAGGGACCACTGTAATTTCGTCGTTATATCCGGAAGTCGTTACAGCCAAAAAGATACAGGTACGTTTGTAAAGTTTTCAAAATTTTCCAATTTTGAAACTATTTCCGCCTTTTTTAACAGTAAATGTGCGTCTTGGAGTCATACTTATTCAAAAGTTTGCTAAATACTGTTGCTACTCAGAATATCACTTTGTAACTAAACCATTTTAACTAACATTTATAAACACTCAGTGTAGTGACCCACTCGCTGATCATGTGAGGATGTAAACAAAAGATAAAAAAGCTCTGTGTGTCTTTGGTGGCCGACTCCTGTCGCTATATCTGTATAGGATTACTAGGGATTTGTTACAAATGATTAATTAAAAACAGTAGCCACTTACTAAAGTATGCTTTAAATTCAAGGGACTTAGACTTAACGTCGCTATAGCAAAATGGTCGCTACAACCAAGTCGTAATAAATGTATTTTCAAATGTTTTTTTTTTGCTTTAAAGGTGTAAAAAGAAAAGGTTGGAAGCGTTTGAAATGTGGTGTTATAGGCGGATGATGATATCGTGGGTAGAAAAGGTTAGAAATGAAAAGGTATTGGAAATAATAGCAGAACAGAGGACTCTATGGAAGTCAATAAAAAATAAGCGAGATAGGTTGGTAGGACACCTTCTCAGGCATGAAGGTCTAGTCAGAGACATATTAGAGGCAGAAACGGGAGTTAGGAGGGGTAGAGGCAGACCTAGAGTAGATTACTTTTCGCAAATAGTTAAGGATGTGGGTTGTTCTAGTTTTAAGGGAATGCGAAGGTTAGCTAAGGACAGAAAAGAGTGGAGGTACGTGTCCAACCAGTCTTAGGACTGACGACCTTATGATGATGAAAGGTGTAATTACTGATACGTATTTTAATTCAATGATTTGTTTGCGAATATACATATGTAAACATTACTTCTAGGAATAAAAGGTACTGATATCTAGGTAGTATTACCTGAAATCTATAATTTAAATCGTCAGAAAATAAAGTTACCATTTTTCTTTTTCTTGGACTTTTAGAAAACATCTAATATACCTAATTAGAAAATTCGTTATAGATCTACAATTTTGTGTTACATTCAATCGCTTCTTTCGTTTTAACTTGTTTCTTTCGTTTCAAACTGTATCAAGTTCACACATATTACACTAATACATTTTTTGTCGAACGTTATCATGCGATTAGAGAGTAAGAATATTTACTGTCCTTCGCAAGGATTTCCAAGGTTGCTGTCGAGATCTCTTACTTTAGTAGGTTGTTTACTTCAACAATTATTTAAAATAAAGTTATAATGACTTTGTACGAAAGACGTCCTGTACATATTAAAGATGTTTTAAAATTAAGGAGGTACTAATTACAAATTATGTGCATGCATTATTAAACTACAAATTTTTTCCCGCTGCTTCGCTCGCGTTATTATCTTAAATATGTGTAAAAGATCATCGGCGACCACATAAAATTATTTTTTCTATCCCTCGGGAACGGTGTTTTTTCTTTAGGATAAAAGGTACCCTATGTACTTTTCTACACCTTTGACAATGTGTCTACGAAATTTCATGATGATCGAGTTGTTAAGGTCTTAAATCGACCACATAAAACTAATTTTTCTATCCCTCGGAAACAGTAATTTTTCTTTTAGATAAAAGGTACCCTGTCTTTTTTGTGCCACTGACATTGTGTCTACAAATTTTCATGACGATCGAATGAGTAGTTAAGGCGTGAAATCGACCACATAAAACTAATTTTTCTATCTCTTGGGAACAGTATTTTTTCTTTAGGGTAAAAGGAACTCTGTGTTCTTTTCTGTACCCCTGACAATGTGTACAAAATTTCATGAAAATCGAGTAGTTAAGGTCTTAAATCGACTACATAAAACTAATTTTTCTATCCCTCGGGAACAGTATTTTTTTCTGTATCAAAGGTTACCTATGTCCTTTTTTGTAACCCTGAAATGTGTCTACAAGATTTCATGATGATCGAGTAGTTGAAATAGTAGCCTGAAATCGACCACATAAAACTAATGTTTATAACCCTGGAGAAGAGTATTTTTTCAAGATAAAAGGTACCGGATGTTCTTTTCTGTATCCCTTACAGTATGTCTACAAAATTTCATGACGATCGAGTGAGTAGTTAAGGAGTGAAATCGACCACATTAAACTAATTTTTCTATCCCTCGAGGAAAGTATTTTTTATCTTGATCAAATGTACCCTATGTCCTTTTCTGTATCCCTGAGTATGTGTCTAGAAAAGTTCATGATTATCGAATGAGTAGTTAAGGCGTGAAATCGACCACATGAAACTAATT
>NW_020439076.1:676550-683189 GCF_000699045.2 Agrilus planipennis
TCTTAATGTACTATGAACTCTAACTATGAACAGGTAAACTGGTGAATATTATTGTAGCGGGGGCGAATAACTAGAAATTGAATATAATATAATACAGAATATGGAAAGCCCTATCATTAAATATGAGCACAATCGTCATACAACATTTCTTTCCAGTTTATTAGGGTTCTACGAATACCCAGGTAAAATGTAAATTGGTCCTATTGTCACTAACTTAGACACTATTTAAAATTACAAATATGAATTTAAATTAAAAATATTTTAAGTACAAAAAAAAGATAAAACTTAGGACTTAACAACCAAATAATATAAAAGTCTTGAAATTATTGTTAGATGCTTTGTTGCTCATAATGTATATGAGCAAAGCACGACCAAGACCAAGGCTGCCCAAGTCTTAGGGTTAGTCTTGGTCTTGCTCAAATACTTCTGGTCTTGGTCTTTGTGTTAGTTTTAGCTTTGATCTTGCTGATGTAGTCTCTGTTTTGGTCTCTTATTGATATAGTTTCGGTCTTGGTCTTGCGTGTTAAATCTTGGTCTTGCTCATTTATGTTTTTTTAATAATTCTTCTAAGCACAAATTTTTATGTTTATAAATATAAAAGATCAAACGAGCAAGACCAATATTAATACCAAGACCGAATATGTAAGACCAAGACCAAATACCCAAGATTAAGCGAAAAAACATTATTTCCAGTGGACTTACAACTATTTGAAGCAACTTTAATAGACTCTTCTCTTGAAAACAAGACATTTTTATTTTTGAAATTTTCACCTTTTTTTACTAGATTTTAATACTAAATATAAAAAGAACTTTACCATTGTTTGAAAAAAAAAAAGGATGTACAAGAATGTCATCGAAGTAAGTGTTCTTCTAAGCACAAATTTTTCTATTTATAAACACAATGATTGTCTTAAATATTAAAATTTTCTGTCATATATGCGAGCTTTTTAATGAAAACAATTTCGCTACTTGTGAGGTAGTTATCAAAACTAGAGAACTTTCCTTGGCTTTCTCCAGTGCATAAATTGACTCTTTCTCCAACGCATAAATGGACTCTTTAGCAAAAAAAAAAATAGTACAAGGTACTTGAATGAAGTAAAAATGTCGAAAAAAAAAATAGGCTGCCTCTATATTTCAACCATATGTTATCCAGGCATGGGAACAAAGAACACTTACTTCTTGTAGATCCCGATTTTCCAAATAGTGGCAAAGTTTCTTTTTTTTATATTTAGTGTTAAAAACTAGTAATGTAAACTGAAAATTTCAAATACTAAAACTGTTTTGTTCCAATAAACGAATATATTAATGTTGCTTGAAATAGTTGTCATAAAAAAGTCATAGGTAAATCCACCGCAAGTAATAATATTTCGTGTACTCTTACGGATTTGGTCTTGCTATTCTGTTGTTGTTGATGTTAACATATTAATTGCAAACTTGACCAAATTGGATAAGTGTTTCTTGTCAGTGGTGTTGTTGAATAGTGTAATTGGTTTTCAGTTTTAATTAAACCTTTTTTTTTCAAATAGCAATGGGTATGTATAAATGATTAGTAATGAATTTTCGCGAATTTTGTTACCGAATGGGAGTTGTTCTTCATTGTAGTAATTTTTTTTTTACATTATTTCTGTTGGTAAAGTTATCTATGTGTGTAATACAAAAAAACTGAACTGTATTACATTATTAATTTTCAGTTTTGAACTTTCTTACTATTTTTATCTTTATCGTTTTATANAAATTGAAAATGAATTTTCACATTAATATTTGATATTCACCACTATTAAATGTCAAAGTGTTTCATATATACTTGCCCTATAGTTGGGTGTATTTGACGTCTAATTCACGTTAGTGCAAAATATTTGACGGTATATAATTACATTTTTTTCTATTACAATGGATTTCGGGTATAATGACGACGAAGGGACCACTGTAATTTCGTCGTTATATCCGGAAGTCGTTACAGCCAAAAAGATACAGGTACGTTTGTAAAGTTTTCAAAATTTTCCAATTTTGAAACTATTTCCGCCTTTTTTAACAGTAAATGTGCGTCTTGGAGTCATACTTATTCAAAAGTTTGCTAAATACTGTTGCTACTCAGAATATCACTTTGTAACTAAACCATTTTAACTAACATTTATAAACACTCAGTGTAGTGACCCACTCGCTGATCATGTGAGGATGTAAACAAAAGATAAAAAAGCTCTGTGTGTCTTTGGTGGCCGACTCCTGTCGCTATATCTGTATAGGATTACTAGGGATTTGTTACAAATGATTAATTAAAAACAGTAGCCACTTACTAAAGTATGCTTTAAATTCAAGGGACTTAGACTTAACGTCGCTATAGCAAAATGGTCGCTACAACCAAGTCGTAATAAATGTATTTTCAAATGTTTTTTTTTTGCTTTAAAGGTGTAAAAAGAAAAGGTTGGAAGCGTTTGAAATGTGGTGTTATAGGCGGATGATGATATCGTGGGTAGAAAAGGTTAGAAATGAAAAGGTATTGGAAATAATAGCAGAACAGAGGACTCTATGGAAGTCAATAAAAAATAAGCGAGATAGGTTGGTAGGACACCTTCTCAGGCATGAAGGTCTAGTCAGAGACATATTAGAGGCAGAAACGGGAGTTAGGAGGGGTAGAGGCAGACCTAGAGTAGATTACTTTTCGCAAATAGTTAAGGATGTGGGTTGTTCTAGTTTTAAGGGAATGCGAAGGTTAGCTAAGGACAGAAAAGAGTGGAGGTACGTGTCCAACCAGTCTTAGGACTGACGACCTTATGATGATGAAAGGTGTAATTACTGATACGTATTTTAATTCAATGATTTGTTTGCGAATATACATATGTAAACATTACTTCTAGGAATAAAAGGTACTGATATCTAGGTAGTATTACCTGAAATCTATAATTTAAATCGTCAGAAAATAAAGTTACCATTTTTCTTTTTCTTGGACTTTTAGAAAACATCTAATATACCTAATTAGAAAATTCGTTATAGATCTACAATTTTGTGTTACATTCAATCGCTTCTTTCGTTTTAACTTGTTTCTTTCGTTTCAAACTGTATCAAGTTCACACATATTACACTAATACATTTTTTGTCGAACGTTATCATGCGATTAGAGAGTAAGAATATTTACTGTCCTTCGCAAGGATTTCCAAGGTTGCTGTCGAGATCTCTTACTTTAGTAGGTTGTTTACTTCAACAATTATTTAAAATAAAGTTATAATGACTTTGTACGAAAGACGTCCTGTACATATTAAAGATGTTTTAAAATTAAGGAGGTACTAATTACAAATTATGTGCATGCATTATTAAACTACAAATTTTTTCCCGCTGCTTCGCTCGCGTTATTATCTTAAATATGTGTAAAAGATCATCGGCGACCACATAAAATTATTTTTTCTATCCCTCGGGAACGGTGTTTTTTCTTTAGGATAAAAGGTACCCTATGTACTTTTCTACACCTTTGACAATGTGTCTACGAAATTTCATGATGATCGAGTTGTTAAGGTCTTAAATCGACCACATAAAACTAATTTTTCTATCCCTCGGAAACAGTAATTTTTCTTTTAGATAAAAGGTACCCTGTCTTTTTTGTGCCACTGACATTGTGTCTACAAATTTTCATGACGATCGAATGAGTAGTTAAGGCGTGAAATCGACCACATAAAACTAATTTTTCTATCTCTTGGGAACAGTATTTTTTCTTTAGGGTAAAAGGAACTCTGTGTTCTTTTCTGTACCCCTGACAATGTGTACAAAATTTCATGAAAATCGAGTAGTTAAGGTCTTAAATCGACTACATAAAACTAATTTTTCTATCCCTCGGGAACAGTATTTTTTTCTGTATCAAAGGTTACCTATGTCCTTTTTTGTAACCCTGAAATGTGTCTACAAGATTTCATGATGATCGAGTAGTTGAAATAGTAGCCTGAAATCGACCACATAAAACTAATGTTTATAACCCTGGAGAAGAGTATTTTTTCAAGATAAAAGGTACCGGATGTTCTTTTCTGTATCCCTTACAGTATGTCTACAAAATTTCATGACGATCGAGTGAGTAGTTAAGGAGTGAAATCGACCACATTAAACTAATTTTTCTATCCCTCGAGGAAAGTATTTTTTATCTTGATCAAATGTACCCTATGTCCTTTTCTGTATCCCTGAGTATGTGTCTAGAAAAGTTCATGATTATCGAATGAGTAGTTAAGGCGTGAAATCGACCACATGAAACTAATTTTTCTATCCCTCGAGAAAAGTATTTTATATCTGAATAAAAGGTACCCTGTGTCTTTTCCTGTATCCCTGACAATGTGTCTACAAAATTTCATTATAATCGAATGTGTATTTAAGGCGTGAAATCGACCACATGAAACTAATTTTTCTATCCCTCAAGAAAAGTATTTTTTATCTGGATAAAACGTACCCTGTGTCTTTTCCTGTATCCCTGACAATGTGTCTACAAAATTTTCATTATGAGCGAATGTGTATTTAAGGCGTAAAATCGACCACATTAAACTAGTTTTTCTATCACTGGAGAAATGTTTTTTTTTTTGGTGGTTAAAAGGTATCCTATGTCCGTTTCTGTACCCTTGAAATGTGTCTACAAAATTTTATAAAAATGAATTGAGTAGTTAAGATGTGAAATCGACCACATTAGACTAATTTTCTCTATCCCTCCGGAACAGTATTTCTTTTCTGGATAAAAGGTGCTATATGCCCTTTTCTGTACCCCTAACAATGTGTCTACAAAATTTCATGATAATCGATTACTAAATTATTGTTAGAAGTTACAAAAATACAGTTTTTAAAATAAATAGGGAGTTTTTATTTTTTGGGTTATTTCAGGAAGAAACGGTTGTTTTGACGTTTATTGAATTACGGCGTTAGTTTTCAATATTGGTCGTGGACAATGGAGTCAGTATGTGAAAGCCGGATTCGCCGGAGACCATGCCCCATGTCTACTCTTCCATTATAAGTCATCATAGGCATCATAGTGTGTTGGACGATATGAGTTAAAAAGTCTCGAATGCAGGCGATAAAGATGAAGCTCAGAGCAAAAAAGGTATCCTTATCCTGAAGTACCCCATTGAACACGGTATCATTATCAACTGGGGCGACATAAAAAAGATCTGACATCACATGTTCTATAACGAATTGCGTGTATCATCTAAAGAACATCCCATACTCTTAACCCCAAGAGCAATCGTATAAAATGACCCAAATCATGTTCGAAACCTTCAACACCCCAGCCATGTACATCTCCATTCAGGCTGTACTTTCCCTGTTTCTCTGGAGATGGTGTATCCTACACAGTACCCATGTATGAAGATTATGCTTTGCCCCATCGAACAAGAAATGGCCACCGCCGCTGCATCCACATCTTTGAAGAAGAACTGTGAATTGTTTAATGGACAGGTCATCACAACTAATAACAAAAGATTCCTTTGTTTTGAAGTTCTTTTCCAAACTTCCTTCTTGGGTATGGAATCTTCAGGTATCCATGAAACCGTCTGCAACTCCAACATAAAATGCGACGTCGATATCCATAAGGACTTGTACACCATTACTGTATTCGTACCGTCATGCATCCTGGTGAGTAAAACTGGAAGAACATCGTCTCTTTTTGAGGGAGATTGAAGGTTATTTAAAATTGAAAATTAAACGTGCTCCTTCTTATTTTAGGTAGTGCTGATCGTATTGATCCATCTACTATCAGGATCAAGATTATTGCACTCTCAGAAGGGAAATACTCCTTATGGATTGGTGGATCTATCTTGGCTTCTCTTTCCACTTTTCAACAGACGTGAATTTCGAATCAAGAATTCGTTAAATCCGGCCCTGGAATCGTACACCGCAAGTGCTTCTAAACAGTACCGGGACTGTTCATTATTTATTATTACCAGTAATTTTGTACTATTACGTTACCAACTATCATTATTATCCATCATAAAAAACATTTTATAATAAAATTATTGGTTCATACTCTGTACTTTAATTATAATTTATTTACGTACTTAATATTAATGAAATAAACATCACTAGTATTAATAAATAAAATTTTTGTTACTGGTAATCTTCTCGTGTCTTATTTATTGTAGTCTTCAATTTCGAAATTAAAAATATGCAAAAAGAAAATGATTAGGATTCGTATCAAAATAATGAACTCTAGGCCATTTTAAATCTAATAATTGTTTTAAAAATGCGAACGAATTCATACCATGGTTTTGAATAATACTTTATTGTGAAGTCTTTGTAGCTTTGCGTTTGAGTATTTCAGAAATTCTCGGTACTGTTCATGAGCACTGATGATCTCGCCAGCAGCTTTTTACGTTCGACTGCGCAGCCGAGTTCCTTAGCAGATTGTGTCGAATATGTACGTCCCGCTGGGTGGCAGTTCTGGGTGCGTTTTATGAAAATTCATGGCTTTTATATCAATTTTATTTGTTCCAAAAAGTTGGATTAGCAGTTACATCACAGTTGAAGCAAGTGCACTATTATACGAGGGTGGATTGATAAGTTTCCGGCCTAACCAAGAGATGACGCCACTAGGCCTACCTTGAGGTGACATTCTATAGTACCATCCTTGGATAGCTTGTAGCTATAGTTTCAGCCCGATCTCCTTGCTAGTGTAGGTTTGAC
>NW_020439076.1:686527-691874 GCF_000699045.2 Agrilus planipennis
CAAGCTTGTTCTTCATTGTAGTAATTTTTTTTTTACATTATTTCTGTTGGTAAAGTTATCTATGTGTGTAATACAAAAAAACTGAACTGTATTACATTATTAATTTTCAGTTTTGAACTTTCTTACTATTTTTATCTTTATCGTTTTATAAAAATGAATATTTGTTTGGAAAACAAAATAATTAAACGATAAAAATAATAAATTTCTTTTTAAATCTTTTGTAATAATTTAATTGCTATTAGAAAAGTTTTAATCATAAGTGAAAAACCAATTACACCATTGTTCATAATTTGTTGTATTATCCCAAAAATTGAAAAAAAAAACAACGCGCTACTGAAGTGAAACTTTTTCAAACACACAAACATACCAGGATAGCGGTTAAGGAATTGGTTTAATGGTATTATTTGTACACTATGCTTCGCATCTGTGCAATGCTGATAGCAAATATACTATAGAATGTCTTAATATAAAACAATCAAAGCTTTTTAAATTTAAACTAAATTACGTGCTGTAAAGGGCCATATTGATCTATATTAAATACACAATGTATTTAAAAGTACTTAATTGGATAAGGATTAATGCTGTATTTATTAAAATCGCTTCGTAAATAAGCCATTATTTCTCGTAAAAAGTGAAGGATAAAAATGGTTATTGTGGGCTATCCCTATGTGATAGACATACCATCCCTGACTTTTTTGTAGACCTTTTTAAGGCGTACAATACTGTAATATATTATTTTGATCTATCTCGCAAAAAAATGTGTTTATTAACGATATCACATTAGAAACCTCTAAAATTATCCGTGTTTCTCTACTATATTATACATGTATTAAACATATAAACTTTCCTCTTGAATTACTCTATCTATTAAAAAAAACCGCATTAAAATTCGTTGCGTAGTTTTTTATCTTTAAATCTAAGCATACATAGGGACAGACAGCGGGGGAAATGCGTTGCATGGTTTCGTTATATAACAACTCGCATGAAACGAACTTACCCTACCGTGCGTAAAGAAGTTTCACTTCAAAAAAAAGTTTAATCCGATAAAAATGTTCAGAAATACGCCTATTTTTTTCGCGTTCTCCGTTTGACGCGGCGAGGTAGCAATGTTGTAAAGTTTGAATTACAAAGAGAATAAATTAGTTTGTTTATTCTCTGATTTGTAGGTTCTGATTTCGGAAATAAACAAACCAAAGTTAAATGCTGTACCACAATCGAGGGGGTTGTAGCCGATTTTTATATTTTTTATATAAAATAGATCTCTTTTTGCAGTTAAGAATAGTTTTAGCTGTTGTTCGAGCGTAATTTTCCATCTTTTTTGTTCCGAATACTTGCTCTCTTTAACGTTTGTATGGTGCCATTGAAGTACTGTGTAAGCGCAAAAGAGGGTGGTGTTTATTTTTGATGATATGGGAGCGGTATTTTATTGTAAAGTTATAAAGAACTGAAGTAGGGAAATTAAATTCCTTTATTGTCTATAATTTCTTTATTTCTAGACTCATAAATAACAATAAGGAAACCTGAACAGATTTAAAAGAAAAAGCCAATGTTTACGTAAGCATAGCAGGCAGAGCTTTTCTTAGTTTCGCTGGGAAGTTTTGGGGGGTTAAAATTACTAAAATTAAATACTTCAGATTTTACTAGATTAACGAAGCTACAATCGTTTTTTTCTTGGGGGGTTGAAGTAATTATACAAATAGGTACTATATTTAACATTTATTTATGACTAACGTGTTCAATCTGGTTTCCAATTTGTGCTGTTTGTTATATTTTTTAACTCCATTTCCTTTTTGTGCGACTCAATTTCAAACACACCCTGTAAATATTTCTAATTGTAAGACATTTTAAGACTTTCCATTTGCTTTCGGCGCAAGTTCGCCAAATAACGTTAAAGATGAGCTTCTCTGCTTTTTGTCTACATTTTCGTCAAGGTTACTGAACATGGATAATATGAGAATGTTGAACTGTTATCGTGATTGATACAAGCATTAATAAGAGTTAAAATGTTAAATTTTGCTTGATTTGAACATTTTCTTTATTCAGTAGAATTGTTAGTTAACTATTTTATAATAAGATTAGGAAAATGCATGATAATTGGGAAAAACTTTGGACAAAAGAACTCATGTGATTCATAAACTTTAATTGAAATTATTATAATTATCAAAAAATTAATGAAATCCTAACTAATATAAATGCCAATGTCAGTTTGTTTGTTTGTCATCTTTTTACGCTTTAACTATTTAATCGATCATCATGAAATTTTGTACACATTGTCAAGGGTACAGAAAGGGTCGTAGGGTACCTTTTATTCAGAAAAAAATACTGTTCCCGAGGGATAGAAAGATTAGTTTTATGTGATCGTCGATGATCATTGACATGTATTTACGAAATCAACACGTGCGAAGCGAAAAAACCCAGTTCAAAGTAATTGTCATTTCGTTTTATTAACAATTTCACATACAAAAAAATACAGTTACATATTAGGATTGTTATTTATGGGTTTATAATTAAAAACAATTTATACTAGTTTACCAATTTTTTTCTATTTATTTCCTAGGAAAAATATAGTGCACCAAGACCCAACAGCGCTTCAGCATTTACCAAATGCATTTCCAAGAAAACAGTTGAAATTGGAGGACTTTCTTGCAAATTTGAAAATTTTGGATAACCGCAACATAAAAAAGATGAGTTGAAATTTTTTTTTATTTCTAATTAGAGACCTATCTGTAAGGTACAGTCGACTCTCGTTAATTCAAACTTGCGTTAATTCGAACCTTTCGATAATTCAAAGTTACCACGAGTTCCCTACAAAATCTCTTTATATTTCGAACTAAATCAATACATTTTCATGCACTTGTAATTCGAACGAAAAAATCATTGCTACGTAACAAAACAACGCGCTTATTCGAACTCATCGACGTCAAACACTCGGCAATTCAAAGTTGAAGAAAGAAAAAGACAGAAAGATTGTAAGTACATACATACATTTTGAGGCAAGTCAAACTTGTATCATCGTATCATCGACCCTTTGTTTTTTTTTATGATTAGTTTGACACACACTTCCGCACAAATTGGTTTGTTTAGTTTTATTTATTTTCTCTCAAAAATTTCGAACTATTTGATATTACAAACACTCGATAATTCGTAATATTTTAAGAGTCCCTCGAGTTTCGAATTAACGAGAGTCGACTGTATAAATTTCTAGGTGGTCTGCACTTCATAAAACAAGAAGCCTTATATACCTAGGTATATAGACTTCGGAATCCAACTATAATGAAGAGATTTGAATGTTTCCGGATCTTTTGAACTTCTTATATGTACTATAAAGCAAAAAGTTTACCCTTGGAAATTTTCCGCTTAATTGGATTTTTAATATTACCAGAAGGTTGGAGATAGAAAAAAGTATAATTCTCTAGTACCATTTACAACGAACGAACGGTCAGAATCTGAAAATTTATTAAAAGTAATATTTTGTTAATGTAAAATTGACTGTGGAAAAAGTGGCTTAAATTAGCTCATATTAACGATGCAAGGGAGGTGTCATAACGGAAACAGAAGTAAATAGTAAATGTTTGCGAAAGCGGAAACGAAAGCGTTTTAGTTTTAGTTTTAACAAAAACTTATAATTATTCAAAACATTAAAATTTATAAGAATTACTACTCAGCATAAATTGTTAATAAATAATTTTTTAATATTTTAAAATTTCAGTAATTGTATTTTTTATTTAGATTTCTAAAAATTAAAGAAATTTTAAATGGGTAAACTTTTTAGTTTATAGCATTAGGAATCTAAAAAAATCATTCATTATAGCTGGGTTAATTGCACTTGCCTATAAAATAGAAAATAGCGGACATCATATGTATCAATCCAATAAGAATTTGAAGTATTAATGAAACGTTGTTGTTCGAAGAATTCGTTTAAACTAAGTTTGCAACTATTATTTTTTTTGTATAAGTACAACAGGTACCTATATGTTAACAAATTCTTTTGCTAATTTTTTTAAACAAAGTGCTCGTCATTTTTTATTTTTCATTTATTTAAGTATTTTGCCTAAACAAATAATTATTATTCAAAACTGCTTAATTTCCTTTTAATTGATTAAGTAAAATTTCTTTCATGACAAAATCTTTTGTTTGTATTGCAATTACAGACGTTTATTTTATTATATTGTAAGTTTTATAATAAACGAACTTACCCTACCGTGCGTAAAGAAGTTTCACTTCAAAAAAAAGTTTAATCCGATAAAAATGTTCAGAAATACGCTAATCTTAATGTACTATGAACTCTAACTATGAACAGGTAAACTGCTGAATATTATTGTAGCGGGGGCGAATAACTAGAAATTGAATATAATATAATACAGAATATGGAAAGCGCTATCATTAAATATGAGCACAATCGTCATACAGCATTTCTTTCCAGTTTATAAGGGTTCTACGAATACCCAGGTAAAATGTAAACTGGTCCGGCTTCACTAACTTAGACACAAATTAAAAATATTTCATGTACAAAAAAAAAAAGAGAAAAACTTAGGACTTAACAGTAAAATACGATATATATACGCATCTATACCTANAGGCCGGAAACTTATCAATCCACCCTCGTATATGACGTCCTTGGTGTTCCTGCATTTTCTTTTGGTGAGTACATATCTCCATTAATTTAAAATGTTTTTTGTTATTCATTTTATTATTTGTTACATTGTGAAGGGTCTATTTTGTCTGTAAAATAACTGAAATAAAAGATAAAAGATATGCCTGTATAAAAATTTAAAGAATTTGTTAGTTTATGAAAATCAACTTATGTTGTTTTGTGTATAAAATTGCAGAAACTTTTATAATAACATTATGTTGAGAAACAGGATGCCATGGCATAACTTTTACTTAATTGAATATTAATCGAAAAGTATTTTGATGCTTATCAGAATATCATCGAGAATCTCTGATATTTGTAATAAAATAAAGTATGAAATACAAAAGTGCAAGTTTGAACTTTTTGCCTTAAACTATACCTAATACAAACTTTTGAGTTCACATAATGATGAGCTAACGTAATAACATATTAATGACGAAAAAGTTTTGTATAAGCAGTCAAGGGCAAAATAGTGATTTGGTTTTTTTAACCAACCCTTACATCTAATAGAACTATACCAATTTACCTTACTTTACCTCTTAAGGATGTTTGGGAGGTACAATCGGAGACAAAAGTACATAAAATTAGAAATTCGTGATTAATTAGGTTTTGCGGCATATCATGAGGTAAATAAATACTATCTATTTAGTTTCAATCTTTATTAATAGAGCGTAAAACTTTTTAATGTTTAAATATCAAGAATTCGTTAAATCC
>NW_020439076.1:696102-697941 GCF_000699045.2 Agrilus planipennis
GTTTGCAACTATTATTTTTTTTGTATAAGTACAACAGGTACCTATATGTTAACAAATTCTTTTGCTAATTTTTTTAAACAAAGTGCTCGTCATTTTTTATTTTTCATTTATTTAAGTATTTTGCCTAAACAAATAATTATTATTCAAAACTGCTTAATTTCCTTTTAATTGATTAAGTAAAATTTCTTTCATGACAAAATCTTTTGTTTGTATTGCAATTACCGACGTTTATTTTATTATATTGTAAGTTTTATAATATTATTAACCATACAATAATATATATGGATATACAAGAGTTATCTTAATTATATGTAAAAACAATTTATAGTAAACATTGAAAATATGACGAAGTCTTGTACCTATTAAAAATGTTCAACAATTTCTTTCCTTGGGAACTTGCTGCCCTTTTTTATATAGGTATATCATTATATTTATTAACTGTTTGGATTAACAGTATGCTTACAAATAGTAAACAATAACTACTTACCAAATTCAAATATCAGATTATTTAAAATTATTCTATTATCTTTCACTTAACATTAGTAATTTCTTAAGATTATTATATTGTATTGAAAAGGCATTAAATATAGTTGCAAACTTGCAGTTCTTTTGTGAGTGAGTGACGTTGTTTTTATCCATCAAGACCAGCAAAGGTAGGTATTTACTGTAAAATATTATAGCTAGGAATTTAGTAAGAGAAGACATTTTTAATTAAAGTAAAAATTTAACTTACTACTGATTGCGTACTTCTGATGTATCTTAACAATAAAATTTTCGATAAAGCTGTTACTATCATCGTGAGCCGTTATCTGCTTATTAAACTATCAATTTAAAATTTTCTACATCAATAGATTTATTGAATTAATTAATCTTATTTCAGTTCAGTAGATGTATTACAAGAATGTAAATATTAATTTTAAACGTTTTACAAACGATTATAATTTTTAACTATTAAAATCAAGAAAACAGTTATTAAAATATTCGTCTTGCTAATAAGTTATAGTTGAATTGAAACGGAAATCGTGTAANTTTAACGGTTTAGTGAATCGATTTGTAATTTTTACACGAGTTTTAGAATTGAATGAGGAACGTTCTTCCAAATTTTTATTTGTCTCGTAGCATTTTGACATACCTCCCAAACATCCTTAACTTAATTTGCCTACCTTTCCTATTAATATTAGCCTAACCGCCCAATCTTGCAAATTCGCTTTCCTTTTATTTCTTGAAACACATTTTGAAAGTTTGTTTTGGAATTTTGAGAGAAAGACGATAAAAAGGCGAACTTATATATGTATTATTATTGGTACCTATTTAAGAAGTGAATTTTAAGAGTTTATATACGTATGTTCTTTGACCAATGTACAAACGTTGTACGTTGCACGCCAAATTAATATTATGCAACTAGTTAAATTGGATCGTGATTTTGTTGATGAATAAAAATTCACTGTTTTATTTAAAACATTTCCTGGAACTTCTATTCTAATCAATAAAAACTAAGCTTCAACGTCTAAATTAAAACTATCAAAATTCGTCCGACAATGGAAACTATTTTGGATGGTTACTGGATGCAAAACTTACTTGATTGAAAGATGAAATGTGAATGTCTAATTCTTAATGTACTATGCAACTATATCTACCAACAGGTAAATTGGTGAATATTATTTTAGCGGGGGTGAATAACTAGAAACTGAATATAACACAGAATATGGAAAGCCCTATCATTAAATGTGAGCACAATCGCCATACAACATTTCTTTCCAGTTTATAAGGGTTCTGTGAATACCCAGGTAAAATGTAAACTGGTCCTGTTGTTACTAACTTAGACACTATTTAAAATTA
>NW_020439076.1:702794-705514 GCF_000699045.2 Agrilus planipennis
TCGTCCATCAAGACCAGCAAATGGGTAAGTATTTACTGCAAAATGTCATAGCTAGGAATTTATTTGGTGTTGACTATTTTTGATTGAAATAAAAATTTGAAATTAATATTTAAATTTGAAATAATGGTTTAAGAATTATAATCAATAAATTCAGCTGATAAAAATTTTATATACATTTTAACTTTTGAAACCAAGAAAACAATTACAAAAATATTCGTTTTATTAACTAGTTTATTTAAAATCAACAACAAATTCAATTAAATCGGGAATTGTGTAAATGACTAATTACGACGTCTAGTTTCGGAGTAGAGTCATTACTGTGTCAAGAAAGCAAAAAAAATCATCTAGTATGTCTTAAAAGTTCTTTTGCTTAAAATAGCAACAATTTATGTCAAAATATTTTTTTAGAATTAATTAATTAATTAAGGAACTTTTAGGGCATCCTAGTCGCTATCCCTTTCATTTTCCGAACTGGATTTTCTTATTTAATACTGAAAATAAATTAGGTGAGAATTATCTTAAATTATGTCGTATAAAAAAGATTTAGACAATAGGTTCTATGCATGTTGTATGTAGGTCCAACAGGTATTTACTCCCAGCGATTGAAATTTTATTTGAAAATCTTCAAATAGGTAAGTGAAATGTTTTGTACTTACTTACGCACAAGGGTCACCAAATCAATATATTCCTATATCAGGAGTATGTTAAACGGGCATCGTGGGAAAGTCCTGACTTGCGACTGTCATCGCAGTTATTAGGCTTTCTGCCATCTACTAACGACTTTTTTGAGGATATATAATTGTGGTTCACCCCTTATTAGCAATGGTTGGGGAAACTTTGATTTTAATTTCCCTCTTTAAAGGGTTTAGTTACAATAAATTTTTGCCGTTGTTTACTTGAAATAAAAGCACGTGTGCTTTCAGTAATCCTTATTTTTTAACATTTTGTCTACTATTGCGAGACTAAATTATCTAATATTAATGTGAAAATTCATTTCCGATTTTCCATCACTACAAACTTCTTCAGGTTAATGAGGAAAAATATTTTCGTTGCTGTTGTCACGTAGAAAATCGAAAATGAATTTTCACATTAATATTGCATATTAACTACTACTAGTAATTAAAACTGTCACTATTCTTGTTATGATTTCCAGCACTGTATCTGCTGCTAAAGTTTTGAGCGGCATTAACATAAAGGTAAGTGACAATATTAATTAGCCATTTGGAAAATCGTAACAGCAATCGTTATTACAGGATAATGTTATTGTATTCAGCTAAAACTTTAAAACGAATCGTAAAGCATTATTGTAATTATTGATTGACTGATTAATTAACTAATATTTTGACCATAGTATAAAAAACAAAAGATTAAGGAAAAGGGGAAAACTATTTTTTTTGCTTAATTTTTAACAAATCTCGTGTAACGAAGATTAAACTTTTACGGTTGTACTATACGGTTTATGTACCAATTTTCATAATCTTCTTCAACAACGACAGAATTGCCGCACCAGATAAAATTTCACCCCATAGTAATTTAAAAAAAATTAACACCTTTCATTACTTTCCAATGTGGTCTATTACGAATCTTCATGTTTGTAATTCCATTTTGTATATGGTAGTTTTACCATTTAACCATTTTATCTGCTTAAGGATGAAATACCAATAATCATTTCTTAGTGGATGTTTATGTTACGAAATTAATTAATTGCCCGAATTGATGTACCATGTTTCGGTTGTGTGTTTATGTATTTGTCAGATGTATGGATTAATTTCCACCCACATGTAATACCCTTCGGTTTGGATATATTGAAAATTAAAAACACGTATTTAATCATGTACGAAATTCGAAACTGATGGGGTCATCCAATATTATTTTAACATATCAACTTACAAACAACTATTAACAAAAATTGAATTGATGAAGCTTTTAGATACTGTAACTAACAAAGATATCTTGTTTGTGTTTTTGTTTTCTACATTAACAATTAACAAACCCCCATTTCAATTATTAAAAATTTCGAATTAAATTTTGAAATCCCATCTTTTAATTACTCTTACGTTGCATAAGCAACCTTTTGTTATAATATTGCCACCAACGGAAAGATCAGTTAACATTAAATTGTAATATATTTATTTTAACTTATTTTAATTAGAAATAAATTTAGTTCTATATTTTTGATTTTTCGTCATTTCAAAAGCATGGCTTTGTTTGTCTGATATTTTACAATACATTCAAACTATTAAAAAACTGATTATCATCCTCTTCATATCTAATACTATCTTATCTAAGTTTTTACTATCTCTCTCGACTTTGTTCTCAGAGTTCTGGTCAGGCGATGGAACTTGCACGAAGCAAATTATTCATAATTTCAATTTTATAAAAGTTAAAGTGAAAGTCGCTACGCTATTGGTTCAATTACGAAAAATTTGCCGCGAACTGACGCAGAAACCCAATGTGATGCTTCTGCGTAACATTATTTACGTCATCACTGCTTCATGTGGTAGCAATCGCAATTTCACGACAGCCTGAACATTGCCAGGTTCTCGTGGTCAGTTACTTCTTGCTTGCGAGAGGGATTGTTCACGTCTTTCGTTTCAATTTACCGAATTCACTTTTACGTAGAATAAACTTTTTACTGCAAATTACTAGTGAAATTAATTTTATCTAAACACTCTTTTATTTTACAGGAACATTATACAAACTCTGGATGCCATGTGGTA
>NW_020439076.1:708009-714949 GCF_000699045.2 Agrilus planipennis
CTGGCATTACTATGATAATATTATTATCTATGATTCCCCAATGGTGCAGGGGTATTAATATCAATGAAAAATTAAGTGTTACATGTAATTATTACTAATAAATAAAATAAAGATAAATTCTGCTTACCATAATAGCTCAGTTTTGAAGCACAAATTACGTGCAATCGAATGGCATCACTTAAATCATATCTTCAGTAGTTTCTGAATAAATCTACATTGATTTCCCCCCTGCATCTGAAACAATTTTCCTTTTTTTCTAACAAATCTAATGAAAGCACAATTAAGCTACTTATTTAGAAGCCGCAAACGACGCACAATTTATTTATAAAATTTAAATAAAATTATTTATGTGGGGTGTCAGTTTCATACGATTAAAATTGACTCATTTATGACATATCACATATGACTTTAAATATCTATGCTAGAAATGGACTACAACCATAGATTAATAACTACAACCATGGACGTTTACTAATGGACATGCCTTAGCGGTCAGAATAGTGGTATAACAAAAGAATGCGATGGAACGAAGTTTTGGACAATATCCATCTCTCTCATGATAGTGCGTAAGCTTGTCATGAAAGAGATAGCACTAGTCTGAAATTATACGTCATTTCCCTCACTTTTCGAGCAAAGAAATTATTACAACGATGTACGGCTAAGGCACGTCCATTAATATATGTCTATGATTACAACACAGCCATAGATAAGTACGGATAAATACCGTAGATTAGATAAACACAGTAACCATAGATCTTAAGTTATGGACTTGTATGATTACGTATGGAAATATGAAATATAAATTTACAGGGTACGATCGAAAAGTTATGTCCGCAAACTTTCTACAGGAGCAAAGTTTATTTGCAGATGCTTAATTTGACTATGTATAATATTTTCGTAAGCCATTCATCAAACAATATTATTACTTATTAGTCAACAACTTGCCAAGCAAAATACCTCAAGAGATAACAACAGAAAGACAAACATAAGAAGAACATCAGTATACGTAAAAACAGTTCAGGTATCCTCTCACCCCGCTCCCTCCTAATACTATTTCGACCTCTTACTTCTCCGTTAAAATCCTTCAATTGTGTAAAAACAACACGTTTCTTTGAACAACAGTGAACGATAAAAAATCTACATACAGAGACGCATTCAGCAAAATGTTTCATCATTAAATTCACACATAATAAGCATTATTCATTTTCATTAGGATAATGTTACGTTTCCCAAGTTATTGAAAACAATGCAAATAATTACAAACTGATTGTACTGTAATTTTATTGTGTATTTGAGTGAAAATATGTACTGAATTACAGCTGAATTTTTAAAACTATTCATGTTATAACACTTGCAATTTTTACTCTTCAAGGCTGCATAGTTATAGGATCAAAAAATGTGATGACAAGAAAAGGTTAATTTATTTTGCTCAAGAGTACCTAGATGTATCTCTAAAATGTACATCTATTTATCTAATACCTATTCTTAATAAAAGCTAATAAATTATTTTAGAATGTAAACAACTCTTGCTGAAACATTAAAAAGAATTCTNTATCTGCTGCTAAAGTTTTGAGCGGCATTAACATAAAGGTAAGTGACAATATTAATTAGCCATTTGGAAAATCGTAACAGCAATCGTTATTACAGGATAATGTTATTGTATTCAGCTAAAACTTTAAAACGAATCGTAAAGCATTATTGTAATTATTGATTGACTGATTAATTAACTAATATTTTGACCATAGTATAAAAAACAAAAGATTAAGGAAAAGGGGAAAACTATTTTTTTTGCTTAATTTTTAACAAATCTCGTGTAACGAAGATTAAACTTTTACGGTTGTACTATACGGTTTATGTACCAATTTTCATAATCTTCTTCAACAACGACAGAATTGCCGCACCAGATAAAATTTCACCCCATAGTAATTTAAAAAAAATTAACACCTTTCATTACTTTCCAATGTGGTCTATTACGAATCTTCATGTTTGTAATTCCATTTTGTATATGGTAGTTTTACCATTTAACCATTTTATCTGCTTAAGGATGAAATACCAATAATCATTTCTTAGTGGATGTTTATGTTACGAAATTAATTAATTGCCCGAATTGATGTACCATGTTTCGGTTGTGTGTTTATGTATTTGTCAGATGTATGGATTAATTTCCACCCACATGTAATACCCTTCGGTTTGGATATATTGAAAATTAAAAACACGTATTTAATCATGTACGAAATTCGAAACTGATGGGGTCATCCAATATTATTTTAACATATCAACTTACAAACAACTATTAACAAAAATTGAATTGATGAAGCTTTTAGATACTGTAACTAACAAAGATATCTTGTTTGTGTTTTTGTTTTCTACANAGCGGGGAAAATGCGTTGCACGATTTCGTTACATAGCAACTCGCATGAAACGAACTTACCCTATCGTGCGTAAAGAAGTGTCACTTCAAAAAAATTCCTTCCTCTTGAATAACTCTATCTATTAAAAAAAAAAACGCATTAAAATCCGTTCCGTAGTTTTAAAAATCTAAGCATACATAGGACAGGCAGCGGGGAAAATGCGTTGCACGATTTCGTTACATAGCAACTCGCATGAAACGAACTTACCCTATCGTGCGTAAAGAAGTGTCACTTCAAAAAAATTAATTACTCTGGAGTTTTCAATACGTGGAGTAATAAAACATTTCGGAGATAAATGAACAGAAAATTATAAGGGATCTAATTACAGAGGTGGAAACAAGTAAGGATTTTACTTTCGTGTAGAAAAACAACAAAGGTTGTTTACATTTTACCATTTCGGTATCAAACAATCCATTTATCTATACTTTTCTGTCTAGAACAGCGTCGTATGTTATTTGTTCAGGGACAAGCTTATTTGTGAAAATGAATTTACTGTTAAGCCATACTTTTCCTGACAATTATTTGAAACACATTTATACATTCAACCCCAAAAAAAAATTACTTGGTTTATGCAGCAAAATCCAATTTCGTGTGAGTCCAATAGTCACTAATCACAAATAAGTAATCCATTGAATTTTCACCAACGCCTTTAATGTACCTAACTTACAACAGTCACCTACCTTAAGCTGGCTCTTACTGAATCATCTCTTTCGCTTATCGTTTCTCGCATGTGATAACAACATAATACGACAGCACATGCGTTATGTGGTTAAAATGAAAGTATTGTTAAAGTGTATACAAGATCTGTGCAACAAAAATTTTGAACAAAAGGATATCTCAAATATTAAATGTGGAAATTCATTTTCCATTTGAACTAGCTATAAATCACCTCAAGTTAATGAGTGCGGTTTGTCACTGTCAAAGGTCCCGGGTTCGATTCCCGGCGAGGTTGTGACAACAGCAACAAGTTTTTCTCCAAACTTGAGGTAATTTATAGTTGGTTCAAATGGAAAATGAATTTCCACATTTAATATTTGATATATTAACTACTATTAATATCAAAGTGTTTTTTATATATTGTATTAATAAAAAGATATCTAAATGGGTAATTGTGCAAATNACATCATATAGTTGTGTAAAAAATAAAAAATCTAATTAATTAATTCGTGTTTTTTGTCCATTTTTACAGATTGGCCAACAAATCCTGATGCAGTTTTTTCCAGGGTGGCGGTCAAACAATTACACAACTATATGTTTTTGTAACATTTCGGTTTATTTAACCATTTTCAGACTTTTGGAGTGTTACTGCAGTAATAAACCGAAACGTTACTAAAAACATAGTTGTGTAAAAAATAAAAAATCTAATTAATTAATTCGTGTTTTTTGTCCATTTTTACAGATTGGCCAACAAATCCTGATGCTATCGAAACAACAGTGTGTACAATGGTATCTCCCGCTTTCCCTGGATTTCTTCATTTCTGATTAGCTGTTGTCATCTTCACCTTGCANGACACACTTTTTTATAGTCATTTTTTTATTTAGAAATTAATTTTAATAATACTGTAATAAATTAGGATAGTATGTACATCATTAATTAGTTTCAAATTGGAAATAATGACATGATATGTATTAATTAAACATTTACGAATAAATTTCCTGAAAATATTAATAGCCATATCAATTGACAGTCACAGTATAATAATTAAAGACAATTCGTTAGATATTACACAAGAGTCGTCTACAATTTTCAGCTTTTGGTCTTATTTCTTACATTTATAAAAACTCTTCAATCGACAATAAATTGAACAATTTTAAACAGGGAACTTAGCACTTGATTGTCTGTGCTTATTACATATTAGATATTACATAAGCCAATCAAAGGTAAGGGATTTAATTTTTTCTCTTTTGTAGATACAACTGCATTTTACTATTACTCTTAATTACATAAAAAACGCTAAAAACTACATTCATTAAGTTTTAAGTGATATATATACAATTATATTACATTTCTGAATTGGCATTTACGCTTTATAAGTACACCAATTAACGACATTTAATTAGAAAACTAATTAATAAATTAATCAGTTTATGAAACGTCTAAGAACAAAATTATGTTTCCAGAATGTTACTTCAACGTTACAACACGCGGAACTTATTGGTTCTTCTCAGCACGCAGATTCTATAAATCATTGACCAAACTGAAATTGGTTCAAAAAAACAAGTTAATGTAACGTCAATTTTTAGGCAGTATTTATTGATACTTATTGTTAGTGGTAGTATTTCGGTTTGGTTGGTAGTTTATTAAAATGGCGTGCTGATGAAAACTAATAATTATAGGCAATACATTACCATTAATTGATACTTAGTGCTGACTGTGGTTGGTTGTTTATTAAAACATCCAACGGCGTGCTGATGAATACTAATAGTTCAAAATTGTGATGCTGATTTAAGGATGTTTGGGAGGTACAATCGGAGACAAGAGTACATAAAATTAGAAATTCGTGATAATTTAGGTTTTGCAGCATATCATGATAAATACTATATATACTAAAAAAAAAGTATACGGTTTGAGAGAAAATTTGGAATTTCACAAAAAACTTTGAATAAACTACGAAATAGCGAATAATATGGAAAATTTTTAATTTACTTTTAACAGTGAATATGCCTCGATTTTAACTTCGAAACAAAAAAATATTTAGTTTCAGTCTCTATTAATAATGAGTGTAAAACATTTTAATACGTTTAAATAATAATTAAAACTTTAAAATTGCATTTATTTCAGACAATTACAAATATTATCATTATATTATCAAGTAAAAACGAGATTTTCAGCTAATTTTTCATTTTTTCCTCGATAACCATTTAGTGAATTTGAATAACCTTACGCTAAAGTGATTCTCCAGAGTTCAAGTTACTTATTATAAAAGTTTGAAATTTCNTTAAAGGACTAAGAAGGGAGAACTTCTAAATTTGATTTCATTCAAGCAAAAAAAATATTGCCTCCGTTCTAAGTTAGTGAGGAAATCCTTTTTTCATAAACAGCCCAATAAAAGCCTGTTCTTTCAAATTGTTTTGATTGTGAATGTAATGTTTTACTATAATATACATATATAACAGTTATTTTATTAATGACTGTTTATGTAATTTCAAAATAATAAAAATGCAACTGTGCATAAAAGGAAAATTAAAAATTCTAAAAATAAACCATTTGTATAAAGTATTAAGGATACTACAAACATTAGTGAAAAAAAAAAAACTAATCCAAAGTTACATATGAATAATAATGTACTACAAAATTAAAGATCCTACTATCATTTTTGTTAGTTTTGTGCAAAACTATTTCTTACAATCACTTGATTATGGAGCAAAAATTGAAACATCTTTATTTTTTAAACAATTTTTTAACCTCTGAATTTTTGTTTTAAAAATAATAATACATATTTAACTTTTAAGCAAGTAATAATAAATATTATCAAAAATCAAACCGATAAGGATTAATGTTTCAGACCTTTTTTTATATTTTATATCTCATCATCATCATCATAAGGTCGTCAGTCCTAAGACTGGTTGGACAAGTACCTCCACTCTTTCCTATCCTGAGCTAATCTTCGTATTTCCCTAAAACTAGAACAGCACACATCCTCCACATCCAACAGTAATCTAATCTAGGTCTACCTCTACCCCTCTTAACTCCTGTTTCTGCCTCTAATATGTCTCTGACTAGACCTTTATTCCTGAGAAGGTGTCCTACCAACCTATTTGAGGGTTATCCCTAAGAGATAGACATATACCATCGAGGACTTTTTTGTAGACCTTTTTGAGATCTATCTCGTAGGGTTCAGCCTGCGTTTGCAATGTAAACGCAAAAAAATGTGTTTATTTACGACATTACATTGGAAACTTCTAAAATTATCAGTGTTTCTCTATTATATTATGCATGTATTATACAAATAAACCTTCCTCTTGAATAACTCTATCTATTAAAAAAAACCGCATTAAAATCCGTTGCGTAATTTTAAAGATCTAAGCAGTCATAGGGACAGCCAGCGGGGGAAATGCGTTGCATGATTTCGTTACATAGCAACTCGCATGAAACGAACTTACCCTGCCTACCGTGCGTAAAGAAATTTCACTTCAAAAAACTTTTAAACAATGTATACTGAAAAGTTGTAAAAAGGAAGAGCTACTCAGTAATTACTTTAATTAGTTTTCGGATGCGATGTGAATTTTGTAAACGAAGAAACTTACAGTGAAGGGACGCTTTCTCCTGCATACAAATTTCTGCCTGACATTTGCAACAAAGTGAGAGCGGGATAGGCACAGAATATGTTCAATCCTTCAATTTTAATATGACATTTACGAGGGTGGATTGATAAGTTTCCGGCCTGACCAAGAAAAACAAGGTTTTTAAAAATTTTTTTTTTTTATTTCTCAACATAATCTCCTCCAAGGCTGATACATTTCTCATAGCGGTGTTCCAGTCTATTAATGCCATCTCTATAGACTGATTCGTCAAGCTCCTCAAAATA
>NW_020439076.1:715476-716761 GCF_000699045.2 Agrilus planipennis
GATTCTCCAGAGTTCAAGTTACTTATTATAAAAGTTTGAAATTTCTGGTAGCTTTTTTTCTGTTAATAAAAATAAATTTAATCTGTTCGGTTAACGAATCTCCATAAAATGACGTGTAAAATTACAACTTTTTAAAATTTCAATAACTTTTTAACGGTTTAGTGAATCGATTTGTAATTTTTACATGAGTTTTAGAATTAAATGAGGAACGGTCTTCCAAATTTTTATTTGTCTCGTAGCATTTTGACATACCTCCCAAACACTCTTAATATTTTTTCTTATTGTGAACTGCTTTGAACTGATAAAATAACATTCTGTATTACAAAAGAGACGAAAATTAAACAAAAATAGAAAAATACATAAAAATGTGCATGTACGAGACGTTGTCAGGAAGTCGACTTGACTAGAATGTTTTTACACATTGTTAGGCGGTTTTCAACAATACAAAATGTTGTCCATATAATTATTTGAAAATCGAACATTTATTAATTAAATACGTAGTCGATACATATTATAATAAGAGTCCTTCACAAACGGAACGAGTCAAATTCACGTATTTACACCACTTATTTTAATAAAGAAGTTCAACTGTCTATATCCTGAGGATCACTAAACATCCATGTCGATAAAAAAAATTGAAGAGAAACAGTCGCAAATTATATAGGACATTTTCGAATTGAAAATGGAAAGCTTATTTTCATGTGAAAACAAAAACTAAATAATGTTCAATTGCGTTCTCACCGTAAATAAAATTTGGATTTTAGAAAATTACGTAATTTTTACTAATTTGTCGGAGTGCCTTTCGAATATTATAAATTTATGATAAATACGAAGAAAACACCAGAAAGCCCGTAGGATAATGGGCATAGTTAGTCGGCCTCAGAGGGATTTTTTAATCATTTTTGCAGGGTATATTGGTACTAATGTGATACGCTGATCCTGTAAGTTTCAGATCTTTATGGATTTTGATTTTTAAATGGGTAGGTAAATCGAAAAAAAAAAAATGAATTTTTTTTCACGAAAACAATAATCTTAAGTTAATCGAAATGGTATACCATATTGAAAGAAAAAAATATTAATCGATCTTTTGATATAGAAGTAAAGTAAAATTAAAGTTTAAAAAATCACGATTTTGACGAATTGTAAGGGTTTTTAGGTATATATTTATATTTATTTAACCAGCAAATACAAAATACATAGATTACAAAGTACCCATGTACCCCCACAGAGATAAATATTATTATCTGTTGGTGGGACTGGTAAAAGAACAAGATAATAACTTAAA
>NW_020439076.1:720408-770325 GCF_000699045.2 Agrilus planipennis
GTGGATTCACGGATAATTTTGGGAAGTAAACAATAAAAATTGAGATAACTTTTATGCGAAACATTTTTACCTAAAACTAATAATAATGCCACTATAGAGAAAGGGGTCTCAGGTGGGAAACCCTGTATAGATATATATGTATACATACTGTTTTCTTAAGAGTAAATAAATTCAAAATTAAAAGTAATTCTTTATTGTAGAATATTGTCAGATAAAATTGTACTTGATAATACACGAATATTTTTTCTTCAGTGTGTGATAAGAAAAGTAACTAATTTACTTAAAATAATTATCCGAAAAATAATTTGCCAAATCACAATTCATCTAACAAATATTCATCGACAGTTACCTTATTCAAGTGCTTGTAATAAAGTGTCGCTTACAGGTAGAACATAATTTTGGCAAATATCTATAGACATCAGATATTTTTATATTTATTTAACCAGCAAATACAAAATACATAGATTACAAAGTACCCATGTACCCCCACAGAGATAAATATTATTATCTGTTGGTGGGACTGGTAAAAGAACAAGATAATAACTTAAATCCATAAAAATAATTGATACTCTATTAAATATTTTTTTGATCAATTTAATAATTCGGGAGGTTATTCCACATCGAAATGTTTTTTTAATTATTATAAATATTTCCGAGTGTAGCTCTCTTTTAAATCAGTTAGGTTTGAGAAAAAAATATTCTTTGATTTATTCAAAAACCAAAATAGAGGTCTGAAACTTGCTGGATCAAAATATCTCATTAGTACCAATATACCCCGAAAAGATGATCCAAATATCCCTATGGGATCAATTTATTTATCTAACGTATAAAATGAATGCTAATGGAGATAACCCAACTAATCCTGATTTAAATAAAATAAAAATGTATATTTCCATAAATTTTTACGAGAAGAAATCAAGAGAAATTTATTCTGATGATGAGTGATAAGTAGATTACCTTTTAAAAATATTTACGTATAATTTATTATGTACGCTTATACATATTATACACTGTAGATCTAGCCGAAGAGATCAAAGATAAAAATTAAGTGTTTAATAAAATAGGTACTTACTAATTTAATTTGTTTTTTAGACCTTCATGTATCCTGGATAATAATTAATTGTTAAATCTATATTATGCAATGGTACACGATATCACAATAAGTCAAGGGAATCATTACTTGCTATAATTCAATGCGTTACTCTATACTTAGCTACTTACACTTAAATAAAGTTTATTTCAGGATTGAAAACCTGAATAACAAATACAGGTGGGTTCAGACTGTAATTGTAAGAATTAAATATGTATCGGGAAGATCACATTTACAGATAAAAGAAATAAATCCTTATTATTTTACTTTTTTTTAATACACACTTAGACCAGCAGTCGGCAATTGGCGGGCTGCGGTTCAGGTCCGGGCCACGGAAGGTTAAAAGCGACCGTCAAAAATTTTTTAAAAGTATAAAATATTCAAACAAATTATTTAACTAACAAAATACGTTTGAGTTTTGAGCACCACGCTTATGAAATTTTTCCTAGTATTTCATAAAAAACTAAGGTAACTGATTTGACTTCTTCACGATTCAGGAATGTTATTGGGATCCGTCAAATGGGAGGAGCCTAAAACATGGCGCCGATTAGGGAAAATTTATCGTAGTTCCTATAGTGTACCGTGCAATTTCCAAGTTTTTAAATTACGATAAAATGATAAGCATTGACACAATATGTGATTGGGCTGACACAAAGCCTCGGAAAGGAAATTTCGTTGAAGGTGAGCGTGTTTTTAATGCCAATCACATTATAAAATTCGGAAATAACAAATCCGGAAGCTAGCCTTCAAATTCCGTCAAGTTTACTGCCTACTTTTTACAAACTTCGGATTTAAAAAGTGATTCACGTTATATAATTGGTGAGGTGATTCTGGGTGATTTAAGCAATATCATATCAATGACTTGCACGTGCAAAGCCGATTTAAGAGAACGTTGCAAACACATTATTGCAACTTTGTTGTATTGCAGCAGGTAGGTTCTTAACCTCAAAATACTTATATCGTATCATTAGAATTGTGTTAAATCAATTACACAGGAATAAATAATTTCTCACTTTATAATTTTAGTATGATTCTAGTTTTAAATATTAAGGTTATGGCTGATGGTAAATACTTGCTGAAATATAATCATGTGCATTAAAATGACGTGAACAAATTTTTATTCCGGAATTCACTTCTTTGATACCTACTGCTTTCATCCAAGCTTCTATTAGTTTACTTTTTTCTCTAATTTTCCGAATATATTTTTTACATATATAAAACGGTTAGTTTTTATTGGAAAGTAGTTAATGTAGGTGAAGAGTGAAGATCTATGTCTGAAGTGCTATTGCAGCTTTTCACTGAACATATTAACTTTTTATTTGATTTAACTTTAGAAGAAAACTTCGTCGACTCCATCATCAAAAAAATTTTTACTTTTTTAACGTGTCTTATTATTTTAATAAACAATTTTACAATTTGCGTGCACAGTTCCTATGTAAATTTCTCCCTCATTCGAGTTATAAATTTTGCCACCAGATGGTGTATGCCCATTTGACGGATCCCAATAGGCAGATTGAATATAACTATGTTATGCAGAGCTATTCGGCGACTGCTCCCAGTGTGAACCTAACTTTAAAAAACTGGATCAAGACCGCAAATGTAATTTCTCCCATTGAATAAAAATATACCTATCTATTGTAATTGGTAAAAAATAGACCTCGATAAAAATTTTCAAAAGTATCCCGACCACATCACACCTAATAATACTTGCCGACCCCTAGTCTAGTCCAAACATAAAACAATGGAATTGTTCAAAAAATTGTGTATGTAAGCAGGAGCGGACCCAGAAGCAATTCTTTGTGGGGGGAGGGGTTCTTAATATTTTGAAATGATTCTATTAGAAATAATATTTGATGTACTTTGAGTCTCATTAATAAAAGGACTCGCATTAAAAAAAAAAAAACGTAAATTGTACAGATTTTATTGATATATTACTGCTGTAATTTTCAAAAATTTAGAAATTAGACTAAATAAAATTTCAAACTAAGCACACAAGTTATTTTCTGTACCTATTTCCAATATTTATTTTTATCTTATCTATATTAACCCCCACTTCTTTCCTTTACCACACCTGTTTCATTGTCATAAAAAAAACGACCCCTATTCCTTAAAATTTTCTTTCAGTCGGCTTAGCTTACACCTCCATCCTCATTCACCAATTCACAGCATTCTGTCCCCTCCCTCCCCCTCTAATTACCACGGCACACAATAGCATTACCAGTCCCTCCACAAAATCTCTCTCAGTCCCATTTCGACTCCTTTCTTTTTCTTAGATTCTCTCCCCTTATCACTTCCCTGCATCCCCCAGCTGAGACATTTTTGTTAACATGAAGATAGTCAGTCATTTATTCAATTTTTTCAGAAAATATTCTTCACAGTGCTGATATATTCATGTTATTCTCTCCCCCCTTCCCGTATCCGCTACTAATATAAGTAAATAAAAATAATAGTTTTAACTAATTTGAAGGTGTAAATATTAAATTTTATCAAAATATTTTGGAGATTAAAAAAAAATTGTTGTTCTGGGTTTATCAAAATATCTTACCTCGGTTTTGTCAGGAATTAAAGACTAGCGGTTTTTTCTTTTGGGATATAGAGTACGTTTCAAATTATTATGTGAAAAAACACCAAATGGGATAGGAATGATAGGTAGGGTAGGCCAGTAGGCTGAAAGCCACCATATGTGGGTTCATTATTTATAAAAACAACTACTTTAGACGTGGGTATGCATTGGATTATATCCGAGATTTTTCCGTTGCAAAAAGAGGTGTATTTCGGAAAAATGTGGTCTATCCACTGCGTTTCTTTTCCAACATTCACCCATTAGGTCGTAAATTTCCCGGGGACACGAAGGCGGTCGAGGAAGGTACCTCTGACAGCCATGGTTTTGGTACCAGTGGTTGCTATTTTCCACCACTTGTTCGTTTGTAAATTCTGCGAATGGTTGTTGCATACACGCCATCAGTATTTCCCATAATGTTACAGCAAACGACCAGACGTCGCTTTTAGTTGTGTACTTTCCCTGAAAGAGTAATTTACAATATTGCGAACGTGGTTATTTAAATAATTAGGCGTTCGACAACATGTAAACATTAGAATTTACAAATTAGACTTGAGGAGCGTCTGAATATAATAATAAGCAAAATTTGCCAACGTGAATGGACGCAAGGGGTTGCGGATGGGTCCACGGACCAGTTAAAAATTTTCACGCTCCGATAAAAAACTGGGATAAACGATTTTGCAGGATAATTACGAAGGAACATGTTTCAAACAAGCCGCTTGCAATTAAACTTTTCGGCAGCTTTTTAACCACGTATCATCGTATCAAAAAACATATGTGGTCATAATGAGATCTAAAAAAATTTAATGTGAACGAAAATAACCGTTTTATCATCTAAAAAAATTATCCAACAAAATAATGGTACTGTAACAAATTAAATGTATAAGTGCTCTAGCAAATTAAATTTTTTGTAGAAAAGCTTAAGAGGGTGATAGATAGAATAAAATGGGCGACTCATTTATTTTTAATCGAATCTTCAAACAAGTGCTAATTCTCTTTGATTTTTAATAATTAACACGGACCCCAAGATTGAAAGTCGAAGTCAACGTATGACCTTGACTAAAAGATTAATAATTTAGACACTTCTTAGCATACACCCCTAGACCGATTTATTATAATTTGGAACAAAATTATTTAAATCGAAAAGATTTGTGCTAACAGGGTCAGCTGTTGGCAACCCATCAAATATTACAAACGTTTGTAAGCACTCGGTAGGAAATGGGGTGATTGTGGACAGGGAACAGCCAGAGTTTGAGACAGGATCACTTAGTTTAAGTATAATATAATAAGGAGAATAATTTAGATAATAAACTTATATATCTTTTCTTCCAAATATGTTCTTCTTTTTTCTGATCTGTCACGACCGGTTTCGTCGTTAGCCATTATCAAGATACAACAGAAAAACAATAGAAAAGATTCACAGCAAAATCAAAAAGAACAAAACACAGCAAAAAGATGATACAAAAAACGAAACAAAAAAATGGACGACATTCACATTCTGCGGCCCAGAAACATACAAAATAAGCAAAATTTTCAAAAAATTCGACCTAAAAATAGCCTACAAAACCCAAAACAATCTAAAAAACAAACTAACCACAACAACCGAAAACACCAACAAATACCAAAAAAGCGGAATATACAAACTAAAATGCATGAGCTGCAAAAAAACATATACAGGACAGACAGGCAGGAAATTCGAAAAACGATACAAAGAACACGTCCGAACAATAAAAAACAGAAAAATGGACTCCAACTACGCCGCACACATATTAGAAAATGGCCACAACTACGGTACCATCGAAGACACCATGGAAATAATAAAAACCATGAAAAAAAGTAAACGACTCAACATCACAGAAAACCTAGAAATATATAAAGAAAAACTAAAAAATCGTCACATCAACATCCAAATTAACAGTACAAGTGCGCACTCTTCACCCCCCTCCACCACCTTCAACGGAAAGACAATATAAATACAACACCACCCTAAGAACCATCATTGTCACTTGATAACGGCTAACGCCGAAACCGGTCGTGACAAATCAGAAAAAAGAAGAACATATTTGGAAGAAAAGATACATAAATTTAACATGTTCTTCGGAATACAAAAACCACTAGAAGTTAGATAATAAACGGTATCTTGGTGAACCATGATGAATAATTAAATGAATAAATAGCACACTTGGAAGTTGGTGCCATTGTTTTTTTCATGGTATGTACGAGGGTGGATTGATAAGTTTCCGGCCTAACCAAGAGATGACGCCACTAGGCCTACCTTGAGGTGACATTCTATAGTACCATCCTTGGATAGCTTGTAGCTATAGTTTCAGCCCGATCTCCTTGCTAGTGTAGGTTTGACAGCACGCTGAACAAGACGCCTCTGTGGTTTTCGTAAAAATGGAAAAGCAGGAAAATCGTGCTGTCATCAAATACTTTTATTTGAAGGGGTTAACGCCGAAGGAAATTAAAAAAGAGATGGACTCAACACTGGGGACATCCTCCCCGTCATATTCAACCGTTAAGCAGTGGGTTTCCGAGTTTAAAAAGGGTCGTGTGAGCACCTCTGATGGGCCTCGCTCAGGACGCCCCGTTGAGGTCACAACTCCAGATATGATCGAAAAAATTCATCAAATAGTGCTGGGAGACCGCAGATTGAAAGTGCGTGAGATAGCTGAGACCTGTAAGATGTCATATGAACGTGTGCAACATATTTTGCACCAACATTTGCATATGGAAAAGCTCTGTGCAAGATGGGTGCCGCGTTTGCTAACAGTCGACCAAAAATTGATTCGAAAAAACATTTCTACCGCAAATTTGTCATTGTATAAGCGTAATCCAAGCGAATTTTTGCGTCGATTCGTAACCGTTGACGAAACGTGGGTCCACCACTACACTCCTGAAACCAAAGAACAGTCTAAACAGTGGATTGGACCAGGGGAACCAACTCCAAAGAAGGCAAAAACAATTTTTTCGGCGAACAAGGTTATGGCTACTGTTTTTTGGGATGCAAGAGGTATTATATACATTGATTACCTTGCAAAGGGTAATACTATCACTGGTCAATACTACGCAGACTTATTGCAACGTTTGAGCCACGAGGTGAAAATTAAACGACCTCATCTGGCGAAGAAAAAAATCTTGTTTCATCACGATAACGCACCAGCGCACACGTCAATCGTTGCGACGGCTAAAATCAACGATCTAAAGTTTGAATTGATGCCGCACCCTCCTTACTCTCCAGACCTAGCCCCGAGTGACTATTTTCTGTTCCCTAATCTCAAAAAATGGCTTGGCGGTAAGAGATTTGCGGACAATGAAGAAGTAATCGAAGCTGTAAATGGTTATTTTGAGGAGCTTGACGAATCAGTCTATAGAGATGGCATTAATAGACTGGAACACCGCTATGAGAAATGTATCAGCCTTGGAGGAGATTATGTTGAGAAATAAAAAAAAAAAATTTTTAAAAACCTTGTTTTTCTTGGTCAAGCCGGAAACTTATCAATCCACCCTCGTATTTTAAAGAACGACACTTACCAGTAATAAACTTTCCCATGCCATCCATCGTATTGGAAGTTTTACCTTTGTATCGCTGATGTAATAATCGATGTCGTACCGATTACAATACATGGCGTGGTCTGACACTTTTACAGTATATGCCTTATCTATGACACAATTTCTGTAACAAATTATACAAATAAGATGCAAATTTTCTGTAAGTAACTTGTAATAAGTAAAGAGCAATTAAAAATAAAAATATATAAAAAAAAGTAATTCAAATATTTATTAAAATATGTCTTGTTATAATTTGGAATAAGTGAAAGCAACCAAAAACGAATAAAGTAAGAAATCAAGCTACGTATGGGCAAAGGTTTTTATTTATGTTGTAACTTAGAAACCTAACCCTGAAGATGCCTCATAGGTTGTTAATCTCATATAAATAAAAACCATTGTCCCATACGTAGCTTGATTTCTTACTTTATACATTTATTGAGGAAAAAATGGCAACAAAATTAAAAACTAATGTTAATAGTATTTGTAAATATAAAAAGCGTTATATTTACCTAGCTGCTAAGTCTCTATGAACCAAGTCTAAAGTTTCAAGGTATTTCATACCAGAGGCTATTTGGGTGGCAATATATATAAGACCTCCATAGCTGAAACAACAGAATATAACAATATAGGAAGAAGTATACTTAGAAAATAAATTTATTTAAAAGAAATTGTTTCACATTTTTCTCAAAAATGTCTCCCAAATTTACATTTTATGTTTATTAGTTTTTTGAATAACGCGCTGATGATTATTACAGGTCGGCAATCTTTGGTTGCCCGCATTGTTGTTAGTCGGCCATCTTTGTTTGCCCGCATTGTTGTTAGTCGGCCATTATCTTTTTAATTATTACCACATTGTTGCCTGGTCGGCCATTTTGGAGTTTTAATTGTTGTCATATTGTTGTTGTCGGACATTTTGATGTTCAAACGTTGCTGATAGCGACCATTACTGCTTTTCAATTGTTTTTTTCATACAAGAAAGGTAACTTTAATTAATATTAAAGTAAACCTCCAAAGATTTGACCATAAATGTGCATCAAAAGCATATTCCTTTCTATTATTGTTGAAACTACCGAAATATTAAAATAAACTGCTCTTCTTGACCGATTACCTTTTGTTTTATTTAATATCGTGCAACTTAAATATGGCGTAGGCGTGATGAATTGTATGTTCCTATACATAAAGCTTATGAATAACGTAGAGAAATGGCTGTTCCGAGAGAAAAAGGTACAGAGAGATGCAAGCAGTTATTCATTTCGGGAATGACGGAAAGTTCCATACACCTGAAATTCATTTCAGTTTATGATCCCAATCTGATTTGCATCCTAAATCGTTTTTACGGTCGAACTTTGCGCACTCTTTTACGTGTGTGCCTGTGCATGAACATGGACTTTAGTTAACGACCAAAGTTACGAGAATGCAAATTTCGCAATAAAAATGCAGTTCTACATTGGTTTGTTCCATAGCCAGAATACTTTTTGTTTAAAACTGTGTGTTAACTGTAAACTTGTGGATACGAAACACCGGAACTACATCAGGCACGGGTACCAACCCCAAGGCCCCGTTGCAATTTTAACTTTAATGGCAAAACAAATCTTTACAAATGGAAACGATACTGGCAAAATGTTCATAATTGTGGAGGGGTTCCGATAAACAGACAAACAATTGAGAATATTTTGCACTGATACTATCACAGGGATGGCATAGGAAGTTTTGCGATATGATCCTAGTGAATTATCAGTCGAAATGTTTAAATTTAGAAATATATCTACTATCTCTTTTGAATCCTGTTGAATTCTTTTGAATCTATATATTTAACTATTAGCAATTTAACAAACATATAAATTAAACCTGTACATAATTCAAAATTTTTCTGGTTAAATATTCCCATATATTATACGATTCTACTAAGTAAATTCACCAAACTATCCTAACAGTTGATGTGTTAGGTACAATAAAAATTGCTTTTTTGTGTTCAGTTAACATCAGTAAGTAGGCACTTTTTAGTTCTCTTCTTAGTTCACCCCTAACGATAAATATGGAACGGTTTCTAATTATTTAGTAAATTTATATATTTCTAAAGAAGGAATGACTATAGAGATGAAACAGGAAATATAAAGGTTTTAAATTTACTAATACATAATTTCCGGATCATAATTACTCTCAATCATGTTCCAGTAAACAAATATTTACTAGTTTTGTTTAAAATTATGAGTAATAAGCAAATTGTAATCATAAGTCCGCCATTTTTGTCAGTCCTTTGTTGTTCAATTGTTATCAGTCAGCCATCATTATTTTAATTGTTTCCGCATTGTTGTCGGGGTCGGCCATTTTTGATTTTTAATTGTTGACACATTGTTGACGTAGTCGGCCATTTTGGTCTTCGATTGTTACTATTGTCAGCTATTCATGTTTTTAAAATAGCATTTTAAAACAATGTAGAAAAAGTTAAATACAAATATAAACTTTACTATCAAACCTTTAATATATGGGCATCATTTTTGCGGCAAACAGTTGCCAATTAATACTTGAGTTGTGTGATTCAGAAGATTTAGTTTATTAAGTACAATCCGGAAATTAGAAACATCATGGCTTTAGACAACTTATAATACATTATCAGATTTCGTTAGCGTAATTTCCGTTTATTTGTAATACCTTTAATAAATACGTAATGGAACACGAATTGGTTAATTTAATCGTTCAAAATGGCTTTAACGTCAGGGTAATTATTCATAATGATTAGGGTACACCGTATCTAGAGAGCGAGCATGAATTGACGCAAGGGGTTGCGGAGGGGTCCACGAGCCAGTTAAAAATTTTCACGCTACGATGAAAAACTGGGATAAACGATTTTGCAGGATAATTACGAAGCAACATGTTTCAAACAAGCCGACTATAATTAAACTTTTTGGCAGTTTTTTAACCACGTTATCATCGTATCAGAAAACATATGTGGTCATAATGAGATCTAAAAAAACTTAATGTGCACGAAAATAATCAGTTTGTAATAAAAAAAATTATCCAACAAAATAACAAATGTAACATATTAAGCTTATAAATAGCAAATTACATTTTTTGTCGAAAACCTTAAGAGGGTGTAGATAGAACAAAATCGGCGGCTGTAGTGTTACAGACGAATGATGAGGATATCGTGGATAGAGAAGGTTAGAAAGGAAGAGGTATTAGATAGAATAGAAGAACAGAGGACTCTATGGAAGTCAATAAGAAATAGGCGAGATAGGTTGGTAGGACACCTTCTCAGGCATTAAGGTCTAGAAGCAGAAACAGGAGTTAAGAGGAGTAGAGGCAGACCTAGATTAAATAACTGTTCATAAATACTTAAGGATATAGGATGTTCTAGTATTGAGGAAATGCGAAGATTAGCTCAGGATAGGAAGGAGTGGAAATGCGTGTCCAACCAGTATTAGGACTGATGACCTTATGATGCTGTTTGTGTAGAGTAGTAATAAAATTATGTAACACTTGGTGTACTACAGAATTTCCGGAATTTTTTACTGAAAGCGTTTTACAGAAAAAGTTTAGCTTATAAACCAATAAATCCTTGGGATAGATTTTTTTGAACATTTATACAAACGTTGTTTTAAATTCGCATATAATCGTACCCTTCTTTCAGCGAAATGTTGACGTAGGATTAAAGCCTTAATAAACGCAATTAAACCGCTTATTGTTTACACAGATCGTAATACCAGACAAAATTTTAATCCCTGTGTCCAAACGGAATTTTGAAACAAAGGAGAAATTATCACGAATTTACACGTCAAAATGTACACATTCACATGATATTGTGCGGGGCGAAATAACTTTATTTAATCAACAAAATCGTTTTCATATTAGATTATTACCTCAATTGTAATCTCAAAATAGCTATCAACAAGACAATTTCTAATTCATAAAAAAGACTATTAAACATTATCTAATACAGTACAATACTCTGAAAGCTTCCAATAATTTTTCAAGCCCTCTTATTGTTTAAATTACTTTATAAGTTTTACAATTAGTAAAAATAATGCCACTCGAAAACTTTTGACGGCATGTGATTTTATCTACTTATTTTACATAATTATCAGTTCTCAAAGCTTAAGTAAATACCTTCCATCTCACAATTATCTTACGAGCGCTTTTTTATGTTTCAATCATTATATCAATCAATATATTATATTATAATAATACCGGAAAGTACCTAGTTGAAACCACACTAGAAAACTGTTACTAGTATGTGATTCTACATATTGTTTTACATAATTGTCAGTTCTCAGTGTAGGTATGCTAGCTATCTCACAATAATATCATGAGTGCCTTTTTTTGTTGCATTTGTTATATGTATATATATGTTAGTAAAAACAATGCCGGAAAGTACCCATTTGACGCAGCACTCGAAAACCGTTGGCACCATGAGATTCTACGTACCATTTTACATGATTATCACTTCTTAAAGCTGAGCAAATACCTTTCATCTAGCAATAATTTCACGAGCACTTTATTATACTTCAATTATTTTATATATTTTATTAGATATAATGACGGGAATTATGTACCCATTTGACATCGCACTCGAAAATCGTTGGCACAACGAGATTCTACATACTCTTTTATATAAATATCACTTCTCAGAGTTTAGTAACCACCTTCAATTTNGTACTTTTGTACGTAATTATTACTTCTCAAATCTTAGTAAATACCTTTCTCCTTCGAATAATTTTACTAGCGCTTTTTATGTTTATGTTATTGTGTGTGCTTTATCAAAAGCAATGCCGGAATGTACCAATTTGGCACCGCACTCGAAAGCCCTTGGTGCCATCAAATTCTACGTACTTTTGTACGTAATTATTACTTCTCAAATCTTAGTAAATACCTTTCTCCTTCGAATAATTTTACGAGCGCTTTTGATGTTTATGTTATTGTGTGCGCTTTATCAAAAGTAATGCCGAAATGTACCAATTTGACACCGCACTCGAAAACCGTTGGCACCATGAGTTTTATGTACCTTTTTACATGATTATCTCTACTTAGCCTTCCAACTCCCAATAATTTAAAAATAATGCCGGAAAGTACCAATTGGACTCGAATACCGTTGGCAGCATAAGAGTTTGCATACTTTTTAGATAATTATCACTTGTCAAATTATTACGAAAATTACTTATCTTTAATTTTCAGCTTTACATCTCGCTATTTATTGTTTCTTTTTTGGAAATTCTCTTATGTAATAAAATTTCCTATTACAGATTTGCACTATTTAAAATCACTTCTGTTAGGATAATCTTGTACAAAACAAAAAACAAATGGGGCTCAATTAAATCTGTCCCTGAGAGAGATCCACAGAGTAACGTTATGTTTTTATTGTCCATTAATAAATAAGATAATGTGCTTCATTTTCAAGTGGGAATAATTTATAATACATAACAACTTTATTTCCTGAACAACAGCACTGTTTGTTTGACTAAAGGAAGTTTGTAGATTAAACTCCGTAATGTTGGAGGCATATAATAGAACACACAATCAGCTGGTGTACAAAAGGGGCACTAAATCATTTAGCATCGTAATGTAATATATGAGTCCCTTTGAGCGGGTGAAGTCAGCTTCGGTACCGATACGCGCGCCCTGTTATATGCACACTTTATCATCAAACTTTTGTTTGGAAAATTGAGTTATGAGATAAATTGCAAGCAAACGTCTTCGCGAAGCATCAGAGCTACGTTTACTAGGTTAGGTACTACCTGCTTTGTTCCTGAATTTTTTAAAGAAAGCATGTTTTCATACAATTCTTCTTCTTTATTTTACTAAAGGTAAATAATAACACACAAAAATATACTAAAAGCTCATATGTAAGTATTCTGAAAATTGTGTCGCACTTCGGGGTTTTTATGCTAAAATGGCCGACATGGGCAACAATTGAAAATCAAAATGTCGGACTACTAACAACAATGTAGAAACAAAGGATCGACTAAAATGGCCGATCTATGTCAACATTTAGTTTGTTATTTAAAATTTTAACAGTTTATTCGCTTCTAAATAAAACTGGAAAGAATATTTAACAGTGAATTTTCAAAAGACATTAAAATATGCTACTTTTGTTTAATGCTTAATAAATTGATGATTTACGAAATCGAATTTCATTTACATAAGGTATTATTTTATGACTTATAGCGCATCGAGTATTAACGTACATTGTTCGAATTACTCCAAGTTTGGAATTGTTTTCACTCCCATGGGTCCTCTCTCTCAATATACGTACCTACGTGTTTGTATTAGTAACAATTTGTTAACTTGATAGTTTCTGTCTGGGATATATTTTTGTTAACTTTTCTTCGTTCTTATGTTATTGTATTGTAATGTTCGTGGGTTTAACAAAATTACTTCTAAGACTGATCACGACAAAAACTATTTATTTACACTAATGTTGATATATCACTGTCAATTTATTTCTGGATTCACTTCTGCAACGGTCAATTTATTTCTCTTCCTCTCGGCGATCGTCTCTTCCTTTAAATACTCTTTTGTCTACTTTCTCGAACCTTCTGGAAACATCCGGAGTAGTTTATTTTTTCTTTGAACTGTTTAACTGTTTCCCCAGAACGCAGGTATGACACACATTTACAAATGAAGTACATGAAGAAAGGCGCCCGCGGCTAGTCGGCGAATCGATAAGCCGTTCACGCACACGTGTGCCCGATCGCACACAAACACACCCGTGCTCGCTACAGTTTGTATATTATTACAATTATTAATGTTTGTTGAAAATTGTTAATTGCTCCGACAATTGAAGGAGGAAAGTTGTGCTGCAAGCGATTTACCTAAACTAAGTAACAATTCGTAGAAAACATTTAATTGATCTATTTCCATTAAAACATGTCGACTGCAACAAGGAAAATTTGTTTCCGCAGAGCTGAATAATGAATCTGCTAAAATTTACTTATTTGACTTCACTATTCTCCAAATTTTAATTTGAGAGATAGAACGAATTGCAGCAGTTTTCATTTAGTTTCCAATGCGGCTTCCATTTCTAACAATTACCGTTTAATGAGGATCCCAACTAACTATCCATTAGGGTGGCTTTCTTCATTCAGACTTCTTACTTAGGCACGGAAAAGAGTGACAACAAATCGGATTTCTATTCGTTCTTGTTTTATTATTTCAATAATAAATTGGATAGTAAAATACTTTGAAGTTGCGTGTTCACAAATTCGTCCACATACAACTATTGCATACTACAACTTTCTAAAAACATTAACTATTAAAAAAGATAACGGTACCTATACCATCAATGTACAGGGTGTAACATTAAGTTCCGAGCTTGCAGGAGGCGATAGAGCACTTTAAAATATCAAAATTAAATAAATGTTTGCACGTCGGAAAGTTCACCGTTTTCGAGAGGAAGTAGTAGTTGAAAGTACAGGTAAATTTAATTCCGGCCCTGGTAAAGAAACAGGGCACGCAACGCTGCACTCAGTCATCCAACATCAGTTTTGTATTTTTTCGCTCATGCATTGTTTATTTGTTAGATTAGATTAAGTGTGATTTAGGGTATTTATGTTAACAGCCAACCTTTAGTAGCCTTTTATTCTTTTAACGTTTAAACTTTGTATGAGGCGCAATTCAATAAACGAATTCAGCAATACAATATCAATCATTAATTTGGAGACTTACTTGACTTTTTTGGTAAATTTACATCTTGCTAATACCTTAATGGCAATGAGGAAATTGTCCTTAATAAGATTATAGTTATCCAGATGATTTATCATCATTTACCGATTAATGTTTATGTAACTTACATTTTTTTTTGGGTGTTCCTACATTTACATAGTGCTGGTTGTAATGTACTTATTTAATTTATTTCGTTTAAACGTTATGTGTAATACTAAATTGTTTATGTTTATCTTAGACGTTCGATAATCGACAATGTTGACCTTCTTCATCCATGTAATTTATCGCACTACGCATTTCGGTAGACACACACCTATGTTGCCAATTCACACACAGGACCGGCTTCGTATTGTAAATTATTCTGATTTTCTTAAAACTTTTTTTGCCCTAAACCATGCTGCTGAATTCATTATGTGCGAATGTTCTAGAACTTTCTTGAATGTTTCTATAGCATTAGAGCTGACTTCTGACGTGAAATGCTCTAGAGTAAACTGGATAACAACAAATATGTTTCTAACGATCCAGTCGAATTTAATATATTCCCACTTTTAAAGTCAGTCATTTGAGCTATTATTTAAAGACCTTGGTAGTTTTAATAAGAATTCGTTTAGTCTTTGTTCACCATGTAAAAAATTCCTCTATTGTGTGTTTTAGTTCCTAGATTTATTATAATAACATAAATATTTGATACAGTGGAGTAAAGGCAATAACAGGACACTTTTCTGTATTGCCGCTAGGGTAGATAAAACTGTAAAAAAATATGGCATCAACTGGGAAACGATCCCGGGCCGCTCGCCAGATTAGAACACATTCGATTGGTTTAAAGTGTTGAAAGTCGAGGTTAAGGGTAGAATATAGGTACCTACAGAAATCGAATTTCGATTACACGCAATTTCTTGGATGTAATAATTAAGTTATTAATGAACCTACCTAATGGGATGTTGTCCTTCATTAACTGAACTGTCTTGTGTTTTTTGAGCAAGAAAATGGGGTAGTTCTCTGCACTCGGAATGTTCGAGTAGCGCACACATGGGCTCGTCTTGGGTACATAGTCCAACTACGCGAGCTAAATTAGGGTCACGGAGTCCCGCTAACCAGCTGGTTTCCCTTAGGAATTCGTGCCTGCAACAAAAATACAAACATTTAGGGTTGCGCCCTCTCAATACATAACTCTTGATATTAAAATGGGGGCATTTCGCTTTAAAATTTGACGGAGCAAAAACACATTTCGGTTTTTTTTTACCCCTGTATATATTGTATACGGATAAGGCAAAGAGTTCACCGCATTTCTTTGCAGGAATTTTTTCTTTTTATCATATTTCGCACCAACAAAAGTGCATAATTTGATGAACGTGACGTGGAATATATTTTTTCAGCAACGTTTACCTGAAAGTACCATTTGCTTCTCTGAAAACTGCCCTAAACTAACTGAACTCTCAAAATCTTTTGAACAAAACGTAATACTCTATAGAAGCATCAAGTTAAATTTATTGGAGTTACGTTACTTTATTATTTTTATGAAAAGATGTACGAATTTTCTTATAGCATACCAGCGTTGCCAACCTGTACGATAATTATGGGGACATACGATAATTTTGCTTCAAATACGATGTACGATATCGTAATTCAAATTTCTATTAAACGTACGATAATTCGTGCTTATGAGATAAAAAAATATTTTCAAATAGCAACATGTTGCCTTGTTTTTCTACCTTCTTAAAATCTTTTGTTAATAGAACAAATGGTCATTTGAACAGTCTCTGGGTATTTTCACTACATAAAAATACAAATTCTCTCTAATTTACAACAGAGCCGGACAAACTCAGCTCTTTTGATTCTCGAAAGCTTCTCAGGTAAATCCTAAGAGCTTCTCCTTGCTAAACTAGCGACGGTTAACGGACTTTTACTTACAAGTCAGTGTATTGAAATGAATAGGGGATGCAATAAATTTGAGATCACTGATGAAATGTTGTCTCGTTTTAATTCGAATAATCTTTATAAAAATAATAATAAGAATAATGGTTATCTATAAAATAATAAAACAGAATTAATACGTTGATTATTATTATTGTATTAGATTTTATTATAAAAAAAATATTTTTATGTATGTTGAATATTTGATTTTAAGAACTTAAGTACAATTTCATAATGTTAAAATATATACACTATATGCATAGATATATAAATATATGTTGGAAAGTTGTTTATTTGTATACATTCAATAAAATTTAATTGTTTATGGACTCTAAAAAATGAACTTTCTTCCAAAATGTTTAAAATCCACTCCGAAATTCATTTTTCTATTTGAAATTATTAGCCCGTCAGGAAAGTTTTTATAGTGTCATCTATTGATGGTATAATAGAACTGAGAAAACTACTGGGGTACACACTCTCTTTACAAATTCATACTCCCACCACTAGACTATTACTACGGTGCGCATGCGCAATAACGTACGATATTTTTGATGTTAATACGATAATTTTTCCTAAAGAGTGCGATAATTCCATCTACTGAACCTGACAACGCTGTAGCATACCATATTTTTCAATAGATGATGCCGTTCTTTGGTGATTACATGCAGTAAAATACACCAATGTTTGATTTTCAACTCATCAGTAGTGTATATCGTTTACTACTAAAGCAGGCCGTACACCTAAGCTACGACATGCGACATAACGCAAAATGTCGCGTGAATATTTTTATCGCGTAAAGCCAATGGAAGTGTATAAGGTGATGTCAGTAGCATCGTATGTCAATCAGGCACGATGTTCGCACTGGGCGATATGTACCTCCTGAAATTTACTTATTTGACTTTACTATTCTCCAAATTTTAATTTGAGAGATAGAACGAATTGCAACAGTTTTCATTTAGTTTCTAATGCGGCTTCCATTTCTAACAATTACCGTTTAATGACAATCCCAACTAACTATCCATTAGGGTGGCTTGTAAGCTTTTTTCATTCAGAATTCTTACTTAGGCACGGAAAAGAGCGACAACAAATCGGATTTTCATTCATTCTTATTTTATTATTTCAATAATAACAAAGACGTTTAAATTGGGAAGATGAAATAGAACCGTTAACATTTGTTTACCTTATTAATAAAACAAATTGCATAGTATTTACTTTGCGAAGTTTCGTGTTCACATGTATACAAAGCAGGCCTTACACCTAGGTTACTACATGCGACATAACGCAAAATGTCGCGTGTAATTTTTACCGCTTAAAACCAATGGAATGTAGTTGATGACAGTACCATCGTTTGTCAAGCACGAACGATGTTCGTTCTGGGCGATATGTACCTCCTGAAATATTTTTTGTATATCTAATAGCAGCATTTATTGTGTAAGTATTTGATGAGGCAACTTCAATAAAAATGACAGAATTTCCAATTTTCGATATCAATTTCGTAAACATTATTTAAAAAATCCTTGCTAATGGAGTTGACACTCTCCTAACTCATTCTATGAAATTCTTAAAATTTCTTTGGATATAGGTACATATAGGGTAATTGTATAATTGTTACACAACAACTTCTTCGGACCACGGATAACGACATTTTTACTAAATAATAACCGCTTTTTAATTATTAAAAATTTGGAATATTTGCTGCACTTGTACATGTGCATACCGCATGTTTCATGTATGATGCATTCCTGGTGTATGACTTGCTTAATCAAATCAAATATTATTATAAACTAGCGACCCGCTCCAGCTTCGCACGGGTGCAATGCTGATACTAAATATACTACAGAATGTCTTTATACACAACATTCGCAGCTTTTTTGTTATTAGACAATACAAATCGGCCCCCCGGCCGGTACCGCCGCAACCGCTATGTCCCTGCATTTTAAATCTGTAATACCTTCGAAAATATTCATTTAAATTACATGCTGTAAAGGGCCATATTGATCTACATTAAATGCACAATGTATTTAAAAGTACTTAATTGGATAAGGATTAATGCTGTATTGCTTAAAATCGCTTCGTAAATAAGCCATTATTTCTCGTAAAAAGTAAAGGATAAAAAATGGTTATTGTGGGTTATCCCTATGAGATAGACATATACCATCCCGGACTTTTTGTAGACCTTTTTAAGGTGTACAATACTGTAGTACATTATTTTGATATATCTATTAGGGTTCATCCAGCGTTTGCAATGTAAGCGCAAAAAGTGAGCTTATTTACGACATCACATTAGAAACCTCTAAAATTATTAGTGTTTCTCTACTATATTATGCATGTATTATACATATAAACCTTCCTTTTGAATCACTCTATCTATTAAAAAAACCGCATCAAAATCCGTTGCGTAGTTTTAAAGATCTAAGCATACATAAGGGCAGACAACGGGAAGCGACTTTGTTTTATACTATGTAGTGATGCGAATGTTAGTTTGTTTGTTAGTTCATTTATTACCATTTCAGGCCTTAACTACTCAACCGATCATCATAAAATTTTGTACACACATTATCAGGGGTATAAAAAGGAACATAGGGTACCTTTTATATAGAAAAAAATACTGCTCCCAAGGGATAGAAAATTTCTTTTCATCTCAATAAAGAAGGACAGTATTTACTGTCGTTCTACATAAAGTGTATATTTAACGTAGAAAATTAGAAACATTAGTTTTATCCTGATGATCCTGGTCAGGATTATTGTATTTTTAATGATCTTTGACACGTATTTAGGACATCAATGCGTGTGAAGTCGTGGGTAAAAGTGTGTTAGTTGTAACTGATTTAGGTAGACAGTGAACTTAAGATTAAAAACAATGCGTAACGGTCAGAGTAGGTAGATGGTAGAATTTCGGTTTTTGTTGGTTCAGAACTTATTTCCCTTGTTGGTTCTGTGGCAGCGAACGTAGCATAATAGACGCAAAATTGTGTAAGTAATTCAGTAGTTGCCTTGTTCAAACAACGCCAGACCGCGAACAATGTGCTCTAAGCAACAAACCAACCACTCTAAATTCTATGGCGTCCGTCAGTTACGTTAATTCTTAATTTTTACGCCGGGCCTTCGTTCATATATGTTTCAGGAAGAAGGTCCCGAGGGTGAAACAGATGGCTGGCACGAGTCCAACTCCCTCAAATTTACCTTTCCAACTTTTTCCTTTTTCAATTACTAACTTTGTTCCTAACATATTTCGGCCATAAACTAAACGCGAAATATTCTTGGACATCATCTATAATAAATTAATTTCACCGGCAATATAATAACATATTGAAAGAGACTCGTTTTATATATGGATATTGATTGATATTAAATAAAGTAATTCGAAGTGGTCCGTATTCTGTCGAAATGTCAGACGCGGAACGCGATTTCGATCTTTTTGGATCTCATCAGCGCGCCGCAGACAGCTTCGACAGAACACAGACCCACTTTTACCTGCTGTCTTAACAGCGCGTTTTAGAAAATACCACAAATGGCGCGGTAAACGCCATCTGTAGGCGTCAGACAGTCCAAAAAGATCAAAATCGCGATCCGCGTCTAGCAGTTTCGACAGAATACAGACCACTTCGAATTATTTTATTCGATTATGGTAACGTGCCTATCACGCTGAGATTAGCTACGCCGGTATTCGTTTCAGAAAGTAGATATCCATATATTTAAATGGACCCTGTTGGAGCATACGTAATCCTAAAGTGTAGCATCGTACTACAGATGGTGTTTACCACGCCATTTGTGGTATTTTCTTGATTGATAGTTTATACATTCAGTGGATTTCGGATACAACGACGACGAAGGGACCACTGTAATTTCGACGTTATATCCGAACGTCGTTATAGGCAAAGGTAAAGAGATACAGACACGTATGAATAGTTTTCAGCATTTTTCAATTTTAAATCGACTTCCGCTTTTTTTTTAATAATAAATGTGCATCTAGGAGTTGTATTATACTATTCAAAAGTTTACTAAACCCAGTTACTATTCAGGATATCCCTATGTAATTGAACCATTTTAACGTACACGCTTACCTACCTACCTGGCTAATATCTATAAACAAACGGTAAATGTCACCTCTTGCTGACCATCCAAAGAATTAAACAAATGTAAAGAAAATATTAGTAGATAACACTCATTTTTGTTTCCTGGTAGGACCAAAACGTCTTCATAAAATTTAATATCTCAATTTACTTTAAACTGCATTTATTAAGATTCAAATGATTTTACTGGAATAGAATAAGAAAGAATTAAAATAGATTAGAATAGAATTTACAATGTGGGCTTTCGACGTTTGTGTGGGACAACTGTGGATAAGAATATTTGAAACTGAATTTACAATCTATGAAATTTTATCTCAATGTTAGTTTATTCAAATTAGAAACTAATAAACAAAAGGCAAGGGGTAGAGCCAATTATGGTATCTATGTAAAAAAATAAACACAAGTTTATGTCATAACTTGAAAGGAGATGGTTTTTCTGACACCATTGTATTCTACGTAAAAAAGTGCCTGAAGAACGGAAAAGCTGTTTTCTTCTAATATTACAAACAACTAAGATATGGACATGCAGCCAAAAAAAATTTCAGCATTTGTTTATAAATCAAAAACAAAAGATGACAGCAAGTTTTAAAAACACCAACAAATTTTTCCTCAAAAACAGAGATTGAGAAGCTGCCATTTTTTTTTTTAAATTTATTTTTGTATCTCATTTAGTTATCGAGTTTTCCTATACAAACGTCGAAATTTTTCCACCCTGTTCTTAATATCTCTATGTTTGGTTCTCAACTCGCTACTACTGTGTAGTGATTACCTATACATGAAACTTTAGGTGGGTGGCATTATAAGTTTTTACCCTTTGGGCGCTTTCATTAGTGAATTACGTACAATGCCGTTCCTCTGAGGGACTTTGGTGAATGAAAAATACGAATTTATCAAAATAGAGAGGGCGGAGAGGTCTCGTGGGTTCTAACCTTACGTTAATATTTGCCGTTTTTTCTTTTCTTTAATTTATAGAGGAAAATATTAGAAAAGCGGGGTCGACCGCCGCCTGAGAGCTCTCTTCTCGTCTGCGTGCATTAGGGGTGTATTTTTTTGCTTGGCGGAGCAGTCTCGAGAATATGTGGGGGTATAAATCTCCTGCGGTGGTACGTGCGCAAGTTGTATCGTCTTCCCATTAGCCAGCTGCTCTCTCTCTACCCTACTCAGACCAACTCGTGCCTGTAATATACATGCTTAATTATGTTACCGTCAGCACGCAACGCATCCACTACCCAGATCCTTGGGGATGTTGACGAGACTAAACAAGAAAAACGAGACGTTGGATTTTCCCCCGTCTTTCTGAGACATACACATTCATTATTACTAGTCAATCAAACAACTACCTGAGAAGTGGGCTGAATTTCAATTGAAATAATTTTGTAAAAAGTCATAAATTGTATTTTATTTAGCCAGAATTTACGTATAGTTAAAGATAATTTGTTGGACTGGATGGTTTTAATCTTAGTTTTAAATATGTTGCATAATTTCAAGGAGAAAATAAAAAACGAAAATTTACCTAAATATTAAAGCGATTTCCTCCCAAACCTATTTAATTCGTTTTCCATTATTTCTTCTTTCGGTCTTCAACCCCCGCCACTATAAATAGTTAGAATTGTAAATTTTAGAACCCGTCTCGCGATGATAATGCCCACGTATGAAGTGGGCGAAACACGTGTCCGCTCAAATAAAGTTTTTTGTGGTAATTAGGGGTGAGTCTTCCTTTTAATTTTTGATTAATATTTACCACAGTCTCCTCTTTCTACTTGTATAGCAATTAGGTTTATAAACCCTTTTATGTGGAATTTCGGGTTTTTAGTGTTTTATATAGTCATCATCATAAGGTCGTCAGTCCTAGGACTGGTTGGACACGCACCTCCACCCTTTCCTATCCTGTGCTAATCTTCGCANATTTCTACGACAAATTCAGTCATTTACAATCGAAAATTGTTATTTTTGCGTTGTCATAAAAATTTAGTTTTCTCCGTGTTATGACCAACAATGAAAACTTTGTAGACTTTACAGGAAAAGAATAACTTAAAAACCAACTTACAATTAAAAGAACTGTTATTTATAATAATTTTAAGTAATTATAAAGCAATTAGGTGCGGGATTTTAATCAAAAATAGTGTTCTGGTAGCATTATCATAATGTATGCTAAAACAGTTCCTTGTCGTTACGCAGTGTCTATAATAACAACTTAAGGAACTCTGAAACGGTCATCAACACAGTCACGAAATTTTGTGTACGTAATTTAATATAGTATGCATGAGAAAACAAAAATACTGATATGCAAAGGAAGAAAAAGTAGGGAAAGAGCGAATATAAAGGACGAAATATTAGGAGAAGTGGCTGATTTTAGGTATCTAGGAAGTTAGATAATTCAGGATGGAAGGAGTAGTAGGGATATAGAGCAGAGGATAGCGCAGGGTCGAGTCGTCTTCAATAAAAAGAAGTCACTTCTATAATCGCGAAGTTTATTTAATTTAAAGTTTATTTTCTTCTTTTTAGAGCATTAAAATAAAAGCTTATTTTTAAAAATGTTTTTTACTATCATTTTTTTTTTTAATTAAACATTCTCAAAGTTTTTGCTGAGATTTTAACGATATAATTTTAATGTTTAGGAAGCTTTATACAGAAGGACGAGAATAAAAAGGACTTACGCAAAAATGTGGGCAGAAAGCTTTTCTGTGAAATCGGTCGACTGTTTCGTTCTTTCAGGAATCGCAGAAATTGGTACTCAAGGGATTTCGAAGGTTAGACATTGATAAATAAAGAAGCTTGTCCCTTATTCAATTTTGCGATTAATATTTCTCATGAAAAAGCACAACAAAACGTTATAATTTTTGAAACTTACAGTTGGGGCTCGGAAAAATTTTAAGTTCCTATTTTATTATATTAATGTGACGAACTATTGTCTAAGATCTAGATTACTTCGCAAATGATAATGATAATAAAGTGTATTTGTAGGGCCTAGAAACTCCCTCATGTACTTTTATCCTTTTTGCCTCCGATTTCATATTTATTCAATGATAAAACGGACAGAAAGACACACGAGTGATTCGGAGATAAGGAGGGAGGAATGATCAATTTTTATCAATTTTCTTAAATAATTTTCGTCTATTTTCTTAAATAACTTTAAAAATGTATATTTTAAAATCAGAAAAAAGTATATTTGAGACCCAGCTCTTTCATTTGATATGTCATACGGCACAGTTTATCATCATTAGGTCGTCAGTCCTAAGATTGGTTGGACACGCACCTCCATTCTTTCCTATTGTGAGCTAATCGCACTTTCCCAAAATTAGAACAATCCATATCCTTAATTATTTACTAACAGTAATTTAATCTAGGTCTACCTCTACCCTCCTAACTTCCGTTTCTGCCTCTAATATGTCTCCCTCTAGACCTGAGAAGATGTCCTACTAACCTGACATTCATAGAATCCTCTGTTCTCCTAGTTTTTCTAATACCTCTTCATTTCTAATCTCTATCCACGGTATCCTCATCATTCGCCTGTAACATCATATTTCGAACGCCTCTGACCTTTTATTTCCCGCCGCGGCCACTGTCCATGTTTTGCACCCGTACAGGTCACAAAACTTTTTTTAAATTTCCTATTGGCCTTCCAAAAATGACTACCATATTCAAAATTAGTTTATTTACGTTATGCGTTCGTGTTTAGGTCACAGAAATTCATACGTGTCCTTATTAAATTTCAACTTAATCGGTCTAGCAGATTAGGAACAAATTGACTGTGACAGACGGATAAACAGACACGCGAGTGGTCCTATAACGGTTCCGTTTTCTATTCGGACGTAAGGAACCCTAAACAGCAGGCAAAAGGAGTAAAATGTTATTTATTTGTCATTTAATCGCCAACCGACGTCTCTCCTTTTTGGTCTAAATCCCTATCAAAATATAAGTTTTTATCGATGTGGTTAACAAGTGATTTTACAAGCGACTTTCAATGTCTCTGTCTGATGTAATTAAATAACTTAATAATCTACCTTGAGAAAGGCTTGGACTAACCGGTGATGCCGAATTCCCTCCCGCAGGTAGTTTTGGTTAAAATATAGATGTCGAATTCCCTCCCGGGTACTAGCCGGGTTCCCTCCCGTTCATATCAACTCCGATAATTAAGTTAACGACTACTTACCGATTTTATTTATCGAAAATAAATATATATTTATAGTGCACTTCAGTACTTCAGTAAATTAAAGATAAAATAATTTCAGAAAGAAAACACATATCAGTTATGAATATAATTTTAAAATGGTTTCCCACTACCTTAACAAATTCAATGTTTGAAAATTCGTGTGCGTATAGCTTTTTGGTGCAGTCATCTAGAAAAACTTTATTAGTTTTAGCCGTTGGGAGGCAATTGATGCATAATTAGGAGGGAATTCGACATACCCTAATTAAAAACAGGTATATGGGAGGCAACTAGGCATTATCCAAGTGGATTAGTGCTCGTAAATAATCAGAGATATGAGATATTCAAGCTTTCGAGAAATGCGATGATTGTGCATGTCTAAATAGTCTTCCTGCTGACGCCCCCAAGATGACGATGATGATTAATTAAACTCCATTTCTAGGTTTCTGATTTTCTCAGAATATCTTGTGTAACTCTTCAATAATTGTTGGGGGGCCATCATCATCATAATCCTTTTAATTTCCTTCTTAAATGTTCTCCTTAAATCATCAAGTTATTCAGCAGGGGCGCATGGGAAACCTGTTAATTTAAAAATATAATGATTATGCGATAGAAATTATAAATTTTTTCTAAAAANACTTAAAATGTGGACAAAACTGTAAATGAAGATGCACTTGCTACAAAGGTAAAGCTTTGATATGGTTTATGCAGCTGTTAGCGCCTTTAAAAGCAGCCAAGAACAGATAGTACCTTCAACTGAAAGAATAAATACTACTACGATTATTGATACGCTAGAAGAACGTTCACTTGAATTAATCAGGGTGTAAACGGAGAAATTCAGTCAGTCCCCTGTCGGTTAAACCCTCGGACCTTCTATATTTCTGAAATGTTTGGTTAAATATCGACATTATTACGAACCTATTCTACATCGATTGGTCAAGCTTCTCATTATAAAACTTGATTAAAGTAAACTGACACCCACATAGATGGTGTCAACTAGGTGCAATCGAGAATAGCATGGTAAGTGCAGCAGTGCGGTTGAGAAACAAAATATTTATATGAAAACTTCAACAAGTCACAGTCCGAAACCAGTCCTGGGCGTGATTTGGCAACGTCTTTGTAGTACATCTTAATCTTTGAGTACAACTAATTCCCGGGTTCGATTCCCGGCGGGGGTGTGACAACAGCAACAACTTTTCCCTCATTAATTTGAGGTAGTGTGTAGTGGGTAAAAAATTCAGAAAGAATTTTCAGAATAATATTTCATATTAAACTAACTCACTTCAAAAAGATGTCTAAATTGTATGTATGTTTATTCGTTTTATAAACACAGGGTGTATGTTTAATAATGAGAAGAGCGAAAAGAAAATTATTACGGTCCTGATCAGGTTAGTCGATTTTAATATTCTGGAAGATTTATAGAGGTAACCTTTTTATCTTTTTGTCATTCCGGAAACGCTGTAAATTACCGATCGGTAATGTATCCTAAAGCTGCTACTGTTGCAGATTCGCGAGGTTCAAGATCCTTTTTACGGAAAGAAGGCCATAAATTTCTATTTAACGTACGAGGATCAATTCTCTGTTTCGAAACAGGATTAAATATTTGTTACATTTCCGTACGCTTTTCTTTTACACTTGGTCCAATACATAACCCAAATTAAAAAGCTACATTCAGATGTTTTTTTTTTTTTTAGAAATTATGTGCTCAGTGAAGATTATGACCAATTTTCTTGTTTTTGTTGCATTTAACGAGACCTGTTTAAAGACGTCCTACTCAATTGATTAGTAAGGAAATTATTATTATAGTGCCTACCATAGTAAAATAAAAAAAGATAAGTGTGTAGTCTAAAGGAAGAAGAGAAAGAATTGAAAAGAATAAATATAGAGGAATTTGATAATAAAATGGATAAATAGGATAGGTTAATGAAATTAGTGGAAGACAAAGAAAAAAAATTAGAAAACGTGAAAAAAAAATGATGAAAAACAAAAAAAATAGATTTACAAGAATGAATAAGATGGGAGAATTTGGAACAAAAGTTGGATAAAACTAAAAAAAAGTAAAAGAATAAAGGAAAAGATGAAAGAAATGACCAGGGGAAAATTACAGGAAATTGATGAAATATTGGACAAATATAATGAAGAAAGTGTTATGAGGAAAAAAAGTACAGAACAGTTTGAAAAAAGAATTGAAAGAAATGGTACTTGAGGAGAAAGAGATTGAAAAGCGTGTAGAGTAGCAGGCGGAGGAACAAAAGAAAAAAATAAGAAGAATAGAAATAGAATTGGAAAAGAAAAAGGAAAGAAAGGAAACTAAGCGTGATAATTTTGGGAATATAGTTGGAGGAGTTTTATTCTAAAAAAAAGGGAATTGAAAAGAATCATAAAAGATAAGATAGGAGTGAAAGTGGAGAGTTAAAAAGAAGGTGTATGAGACAAAAAAGGACAAGTGGAAAGACAAGATGCAGGTGATGAAAAACGGTAGTAGTATGAGGGGACGCAGGTGTATATAAGAGATGATTTAAAGATGGACGAGAGAAGAATACAGAAGATGTTAGAACAAATGGTAAAAGAGGGGAAAAAAAATGGATAAGACAGTTAAAGTTGGGTACAAGCCGATCATAATAATAGATGTGGTAGTATGAGTATGACCATAAAAAAAAAATAGGAAAAACAAAGGAGGTAAACGGCTACTTAATAGGGAATAAGAAGGTAGGTGAGGGGATCGATGGGGAAAAAGAATAGTCTTAAAAATGTAAAAGTATTGGCTTGAAATGTGGCGGGAATAATGAATAAAGACAACAACTTCTGGATTAATTTAAGAATAATATATTAGGTGTTGCAGTACGTAGCCTGTATTAATTGTGGTGTAATGTTTTTGTATGTTTGTGTATGATTAACTTAAAGTTATAATAGAGATTAAAAAAAAGATAACTCTAAACACTTACAACTTCAATCAACCACATCTTCGTTATTTCTATGATTAATAATGATATTATAGGTATAAATGTAGATAACTGTTAGAGTTTCGTAGTAACAATTTTGTCGGCATCTTTACCGTCCAATCATTTGTTTTGGAAGACACAGGTGGTTTAAGTGGCAATCACTTACACTTAGTCAAAATTTAACAGCCTTTGCCTGACAAATTGATTGATCACTCTATTTCACACATGCTTCCGATGTACCATCAAACGTCAGCTGATATGTAGAAGGAAGATTTATGAAATTCTACCCCCATAACGTTTTCGCAATTAACCAAATTCGCACACCTTTTCGTATATAGGAAAGCACCAACATTAATAAATCTATTTCAATTTATATCGAAATATATGTAACATAATTATATCAGTACTCTTTGTTAATTAACTGAGCGTAAACGATTCAATTAAACTCAAAGCAATGGATCACATATAAGGATAGAACGCTTTCAATTATTAAATAATGTATACATTTCCTAGGAATTGTATGAAATTCCGATATTGTACTAGGAAATGTATAGAACTGATGTACGAGGATGCGTTTTTAAGTTGGCGGAATGGGTGGGTAGGTCAATAGTGAGAAAAAAAAACTTTAAAAACTTTTGGGTGTTTCATTCCCACCAGCCAGTAATGCTGGTGGGCGGGCAGTCCCTCCGTACTACGCCGGAAGGTAGGGCGGAAGGCCCTCTTCAGCCTGCTTTCAGGAATCGTGGGAATGGGTGGGTAGTGGTTCGGGTGGGAAAGTTGAGACGGACGAAATGAAGACCGAAGGGAATGAAAGATTATCTGTGGAATATTACTGACCCAGCATTTGCCTAAGTGATTCAAGGAAACCACAGAAAAACTTGGACCAAGGCAGACGAACCCGGAATCGAACCGGCCTCCTCCCGAATGCGAAGCAATGGTCTAAACCTCTAGGCCATGCCGCTCGGTCAATAGTGAGGATACTTACTCGAATCAGTACGAATTAAGCAACTCATTATTACTATAAATACCAAGTTTTATCGTAATTAGATCAATAGTCTTTGAACTATCGTCGACCAAATAAGTCACTCGGGAACAAATTGTGAAATATGGAGAAAATCGAGTACTGGGCTATTATAACGTTCTTTACCAAGCAAACAAAATCAGTTCAAACCATACTGGAAGAGATATCATTCGTTTATGAGGACTCTTGTCCAGGTAAATCATGGTTTACAAGTGACATACCCTCTTTAAGCAAGGCAGGGACTCACTTGAAGACGACTAACGACCAGGCCAACCGATCGAGGTAACCACTCCGATAATCATTTAAAAAGTCGAAAAATTAATACTGGAAGATGCCCGACTTAAGAAGAAACAGCTCGCAGAAATGGTACGAATATCAAATACAATCATTTTTAAAATTCTTGACGGTTATCTTGGCATAAATAAAGTCAGCGTAAGATTGGTGCCGAGAATGCTTACTTCGCTTTAAAAACAACAGCGTGTGGAGCTGGACCTCTATAGTAAAGATATAGATGGAGTACTGACTCGAATTATAACTGGGAACGAAACTTCTGTACATCATTATGAACCTGAGTTCAAACAGGACTCCATGCAGTGGCATAAAAAAGGCACACCACCCACAAGAAGTTTAAGGTGTCACAGTCGACTGGGAAAATTATGGCGACAATCTTTGGGATTCAGATGAGATCCTTTGATCAATTACAAAGATAAAGGTGTCTCCATAACTGAAGAATACCATGCTTCAATCCTTAAAGGAAGTAGTTAAAGAAAAAAGAAGATGAAAATTGCAGCAGAAGGTAGGCTTCGATATTTTAACTCATCCACCCTACAGTCCTGACCTAGCTCCCAGCGATTATTATTTATTCCAAAACTTGAAAAAAGGTCTTCGTGGGAAGAAATTTTCAAGCGACGAAGAAGTGAAGAATGCAATTTCTGCATATTTTTCAGACAAAGACAAAACATTTTTTTTCGAAAGTTAATTGAAAGATCGGAAAAATGTACAGATAATAAGGATAGCAGGTGAATATATTGAAAAGGAAAAAAAAATTCGTACTTTTATTTTCTTTTCTTACCCCCCCCTCATTCTGCGAATTCTAGACTTCATACATTTCCGGTAAAATATATAAGTAATCTACAACTTTTGGTGGCATTAGGAGGTTAGATATACCCACTATCGGGGTACAAATTAGTAAAATATACTTAATTGTAAGTTAGAAAAATTTAAATTAACTTACCTTTCGACTTCTTTACAGCCTCTCCAGAGGCTTTTGACGATTACTAACTGCTTTTTATGAAATGATGATCCTCCATTAAAGTCGGGAAGACCATCCGCTTCACAAAGGTGGACCTGAAACAATTATAAAGTGGGTAAGAACGTTAAGGGTTTTTATTTAATATACGGGACATTCTTTTACAAACCGGACAGATTTGGACAAAAATTGTTCGGCACATTTTCGTGTAATATTATAAATGTCAAAAAGTAAGTCTGTCTATCCTTTGTACTATCTCTCCCAATGTTGAATTTGGAACTCTGGTCGCTTTCATTGAAACAGTTCTAGTAAGACTGTCTGTTACGTTTTCACGCTTAAACCGCGAAACCAATTTTCATTAATTTTGGTACAGAGATAGGTGGGACCTATGAGAAACATATAAGCTACTTTTTGTTGCGAAAATAAAATATGAAAGGGATAAAATAGGGAATGAAGGTTTGTCTATCTATACTAACCGCATATGTACATATACCCAAAACAAACCACGTAAGGATGCTTGTATCCTGTACGCCTCCTTTTGGGAATCGTGTGAATGAGAGTGTATTTGGTGGTTGGGATGAGAATAATGAAACGGACGAAATGAAGACAGAAGAGAGTGAATGATTACTGTCCCTCCATTAAGTAATACAACAAATAATAGGGAGAAAAGCATTTGAAACAATTCTATCTAACAAAATTAATTTCGAAATGTTATTCATTAAAATATTCCGGAAATTCTCAATGGAATGTGCTAACTTCGTTGGAATTATTTAGTCTAATATGGATCTATAGTCAGTGTACGTACATTTATGTAGGTACATATATTTTGGCATTTCATTAATTTAAATGGTATTTTGCTGGAACAGAGATGTTCCATGTATAAGTAGATCCACGTGTAGGTACCTGTTTACTGATGGTCCGGAAATTCAAAAGTGTCGGTCATTTTCGAACGTGCAAAATCCTCTCACATAGCGGAAATTTATTTCCAATATCAAAATAAAGCACTTAACGTCGAATCGCATTACTTATGGTGGGTAGAAAGGGTTGAAAAACGAGTTCAATATCGCAGGGGTCTTTAACCACGATCGATAACATAAAAACGACAAATAAATGAGATACATACTTTTTGTAACAACAAAACAAAGGAACCCGAAGTAAATATCTGCCGAAATAAGGGTACAAAATACTTTTTGTTAGCATAAGTCGTTTAACATGCGACCATAAAGAAGAAAAAGAGATGATAGAACATGAACGTAAAGATTGGTGGATTCGTCTGGCATAATTTTGACATCATTGTTGAATAAAAGATCGGTAAGGTTCCCATAGCTTTTCTTCACACAAAAGAAAGTGGTTTTTAATAAAATTACCAATAATTGAGACGCTAATGCGTAAGTAAAAACTATGTCTTGTCAGACTAGTTTTGGTCTTACGTAAATTAAAGACTAAGACTGTACTTATATTGAAAATATCAAGACTAAGACCGAGGAAGACTAAACGAAAAATTATTACTTCCAGTGGATTTGTGAGTTAAATTATTTGAGGCAACTTTAATAAATCCTTTTTTTGAAACAAAAAATTTATTTATGAAGTATCGGTGAAACGTGTGGGTTTAGTTTATAACAGACTTAGGACAATTTAGAAATAGTTTGTAATTTTAAGAGTCTAGAGCGTAAGTATTGTTAGGATAAGCAACAAAAATGTTGTACAAGAAATTCCCGAATCATCTGCTAGGTTAAAACTTTTTTTTTTAACTTTTGGCTGTTTCATTCCCACCAGCCAGTAATGTTGGTGGGCGGGCAGTCCCTCCGGACTATGCCGGAAGGTAGGGCAGAAGGCCCTCTTCAGCTTGCTTTCAGGAATCGTGGGAATGGGTGGGTGGTGGTTCGGGTGAGAAAGATGAGACGGACGAAATGAAGACAGAAGAGAATGAAAGATTATCTGTGGAATATTACTGCCTCAGCATTTGCCTAAGTGATCCAAGGAANTGTATGTAGTATCGGTGAAACGTGTGGCTTTAGTTTATAACAGGCTTAGGACAATTTAGAATTAGTTTGTAATTTTAAGAGTCTAGACCCTAAGTATTCTTAGGATAAGCAACAAAAATGTTTTACGAGAAATTCCTGAATCATCTGCTAGGTTAAAACTTTTTTGAGTCTTATTTAAGAGCTTGGCAGCTAGTCGCAGTCAGAGTTGAATCAGTTCTTGAAGACAACCAGTTGTGGGAGCTCGGTTCTGTACAATTTCATGTATCATTGCAATATTTTTTTATGTCGTTAATAAACACTTCAATATTCCAAACATCTTTTGACTCCACTATCAATAATCCCACCTGTATTCGAAACTTTCAGTTTTCTTTACTAGATTTTAACACCTTTAGCACTGTTTGAAAAAGGATTTACAAGAATGTCCTCGATGTTAGTCTTCTTTGTTCCTGTGACTGGATAACACATGGTTGAAATATAGAGACAAACTATTTTCTTTTTCGATATTTTTACTTCTTTGACGTTGGAGGAAGGACCAATTCATGCATTGGAGACAGAGTGTCTATGTTCTTGAGTTTTCATAACTCTTACAACTATCGATACCACTAAGATCTTATGTATGAGAGACAGATTCATGAACAAGGTCAAGACTAAACATGTAAAACCAAGACGAAAACCGAGACTACATAAGCAATATAAGAACAAAGGCTTTCAAGGCCAGAATCCATAGTAGAATGAAGATTCGGGCTGTAGGGCCAGACGTTTCGTCGGCTACTGCGGCTGACATCCCCAGTGGTAGCGCTGCGTTGACAACGTGAACGTCTACGAAACGTCTGGACAGAATAGTTCACTTAGACCACGGCCCTATGACCGGAATCTTCATTCTACTATATAGGCAATACCAAGACTAAGATAAATACCAAGACTAGAGGTATTTGAGCAAGACCAAGACTGAATAAGCAAGGCCAATACACTAAGACAGAGATGGTCGTGTGACATAGTATCCATACATTCATATTCAAGTCACTGGTACAAAGTTGGTACATCTAAAGTTTATTTAAAACTGCAAGCACCTACTTACCTACTGTGTCAGTCGGACAATTAGCAATCGTTTAAAAGGCGAAATCAATAATTGTAATGAATAATGTCAAGAGAAATGAAGTCGAGAGTTGCAGAGATGCAAGGTGGTGAGGCGGATTAGCGTGTTACGAGAACTTAAAAACCCGTTAACGCATCAAGATCTTTAATAACAACCTAGATTTTGTTTTCCGGAAGATGAAAGGAAACGGCTTTGGAATCTGTTTGATAGAGAAAAAACCGCCAGCAAAATGACCATTAAAAGACAAAACACACACCCCCAATTCGTATTAACGACACGTCTGCGTTTTCTCAACATCCTTTTAGACTTTATTTAGAGCAAGAAACCGTCAGATACTTAAGTGTTAACATTGGTTCGTTTATTACGCAGATTGCCGCTTCGATGTACTTATGAGGCAAAGAAAATGGCTTGGCGTTCCTGTTTATTTTGATTATTTTCCTTTAGAGCTTCTCGTATATAAATACTAAATTCAGATACATCTACAAGTATTTTCCACGCTCTATATCATAAAAGCAAATAAACTTCGTTTCGCACAGTTATTTCGATATGAAATTGGAATATTCAGAAACGTCTCTGAGGACTTAAATTGGAACGGTTTCTTTATGTGCACAACCTCGCGAGTCAATATTTATGAAGACGCGAAAAAAGTTCCGCACGCACTGACTTACTTATACACACACATGTGTATGTGTATACCTACCTATGATATAGTATATGTATACGTACCTACTTATAGCGAATACACATAAAGTTTAAGCGCATACGTTCGTACACGTTTCAGAATCGTTCAATACATTTTTATATTTATAAATGACTGTATTTGAATGCACGACGTATGCAATAGCCGAATATTTACAAGCTTTGAGCACCAGCATTTTATTTATTGCCGATGGCAAATAGTATCTGTGTAGGTATGTAGGTGAACTCATATGGAAGAGTTGTTTTTATTCAAATTTTTTGTTTTCCGCTTAAACAACCTCGTTGTTGGAGAATGAAAATGTGTACCTACATGGGATGTTGCATGATAAGTGGTCGAAAATATATGGAATAAAATGTGGAGATTTAAAGATCATTATGTAACTTGTGCTGTTTAAGACAAAGTTATTGGATCGACGGCTCATAGCCGTATTTGGATTTTTATTTACAAGAACGGAATCTTAAAAATCAATAAATACTACCCTAGACAAAAATTTTCAGTCTCTCTCTAGTCTCTCAGAGTCTTTCAGCGTCTCTGAGAGCGTCTCTCACAGTCTTTCACAGTCTCTCAGTTATTGCCTAGGTGTTTTTATAGATCTCTCACAGTCTCTGTATGAGAGACTCGAACGATAAAATTGTTAATTCAAAGATTCGAGTCTCCCACAGAGAGACTGAATGAATAAAACTGAAAAACTGAGAGACTCGAGTCTCTCGTTCAGAGACTGGATACGAAATGAGGATCTCTCTATGAGCGACTCGAGTCTCCGTTCAGAGACGCTAAACATTTTTTTTGACAGTCTCTCTCGGTGACACCAAAGAAACTCGATGAGAGACGGAAACTCGAGTCTCGCTTTCAGAGACTCTGAGAGACTGAACATTTTTATCTCGGGTAACGATAGAGTTTTCCTTAGAAATTCATAAAGCTTAAAATTTGATTGTTGTAGGACCGTCTTCATGAATGAATAAAAAATCAACTGCTTTTCCGAGATGGGGCATATGGAAATTTTACAGAAATGAATATACGGGTAACTAGCCGAAAAACTAGCAATGTAAGTGGAAAACGTCCCCTTAAAACACCACCGGAAAATACCCCTTGTGATAATCTCAAATGAACCATCTGGCAGAACCAATAGAGTGATTTTTTGGCTCCTGCCATTTGATTTTTACTAATGATTTGGGCATGAGGCGGGTCGCTGCGAAATTCATACTAAAATTGCTCGACCAAAAACAGTATCGCATTAACGACGACCCAAATTTGTCCAGAGGGTCATAACTGGTGACGAATCATGGATTTATGATAATGACGTGAAAACCAAAGCTTGATCATCCCAATAAAAAGTGCCGCACGAGCCAAGACCGAAAAAAACGATGCAAGTTGCTTACAGTTTTCTTCGATTGCAGGGGCGTGGTGCATCATGAGTTCTTGCCACAGGGAAGAACGGTCAATAAGGAATATTACCTGCAAGTTATGCGCAATTTGCGCGAAGTAGTCCGCCAGAAAAGCCCGGATTTGTGGAAGAACAAAAATTGGCTTTTGCATCATGATAACGCCCGTGCTCACACATCGTTGCTTGTGCGCGAATTTTTGGCCAAAAACAACACAGTAATAATGTCGGAGCCACCGTATTTCCCAGATCTGGCCCCCTGTGACTTTTTGTTGTTCTCAAAACTAAAGAGACCCGTGTAAGAACACATTACATTACATATATTACGATTGAGGAGATAAAGACGGCATCGAATGAGGAGCTGAACAAGATCACAAAAAATAACTTTTTGAAGTGCTTCGAGGATTGAGAACAACGTTGACACAAGTGTATAATATCTGGTGGGGATTGCTTTGAAGTGGACAAAATAGATATTCATGAATGAATAAATAGTTTTTGAAAAAACAGAAAATTGACGATACTTTTTAAATCGACTTCGTATAACAGCACAGAACCCTCAAGGAGCGAGTCATACTTGTTCTTTATTTTTCATCTGGTCTCCATTTTCATTAATTTGATAGTGTCGAATTTAGAACATTCCGTTTCCATAAGTCATGTGGGATTCGATTGCAATGGTTCCCGTTATTGCTATTTATACTTTCTGCGATAAAAGAGAAATTCGTCTATATTGACTGGAATGGAAGAAGTAACCAGAGTTGGTCGTGTAGTTTAACAAACGCTACAGATTACTCTAAGGGATGAAGTCGTTGCAGCAGTCGTTCCATTTCTTTATTGACCCTACCGCAGTGCAATAACCCATCCCGGCATGTACGTGTATATCTGTGTACACGCCAGACTATGTTCCCCATTCGGGGGACTTACATGCGAAATTCTATTGAAGTCGAAAGACACCTGCTACTTTAAAAACTACGCCTTGAGAATATTGTGCTCGCTAGGAACATGAAAACTTGGCGAGAATGGTTCCTGCAAACGAACGAAATACCGTCTTAAACTGTCTCTAGTAGACCAACCCCTTACTTCGGACACGATGGAGTGTAAAAATTTTATACGTTGAATACAGTGTTTTAAACTTTGCTACATTATGTTGTTTTGAGAAAGGTCATACAGAATAAGCTATTGATACGAAGGTAATCTGTGACCTGTCAGGTGTGCATTTCTCACTGATTGACACAAGTTTTTTTTTTTTTAAAAAGAGGATTGAAACGATAGAAAACAGGAATCATTAAAAAAAATAGCACATATTTACAGAAATTGTTTGTTATCCTGACAATAGTAATATTATAAAATAATTCGAAGTGGTCTGTATTCTGTCAAAACTGCCAGACGCGGATCGCGATTTCGATATTTTTAGATCACATCAGCGCGTCGCAGGCAGTTCCGACAGAACACAGACCAACTTTTATTTGCTGTCTTAACAGTGCGTTTTAGAAAATACTACCAATGGCGCAGTAAACGCCATCTGTAGCCCGATGCTACATTTTAGGATTACGTATGCTCCAACAAGGTCCACAGTATTTTCTAAAACGCACTGTTAAGACAGCAGGTAAAAGTTGGTCTGTGTTCTGTCGGAGCTGCCTGCGACGCGCTGATGAGATCCAAAAAGATCGAAATCGCGATCCGCGTCTGGCAGTTTCGACAGAATACAGACCACTTCGAATTATTTTATTCGATTAAGCTAACGTGCCTATCACGTTGAGGTTGGCTACGCCGGGATTCGTTTTNGCAAAAATGTATTTTGCATTTTACAAATACAAAATACATTTGGAAATATATTTTAAATAAAATACAAAATGCTTTTTTAAAAAAAGTATTTAAATGCAAGATAAAAATAGGTATTTTTTATTTTGTATTTGCATTTTAAATGCAAGTATTTCAAATAAATCACATCTCTGGAATTGGTTCACTAGTTCCAGAGATTGCTTTCTTTATGCAACAAATAAAAAATAAAGAAGACAAATGTCTCCTTAAGTGGTGTCCCAATGGGGTAGATTTTCCACCATTTCTTTTACACTAGAATCATTTTTGTTTTCTAAATCTTCATAGGTAACATTAGTGTAAATTAACTATAATATATCTTGTGAAATTTTGACATTGTTACATCGTTTTTGACAATTACATGCCCATACAATTTGTTGTGGTGAATATCCAAAACAAATTTTTCGTTTTTTAACTTTCATCCGTTTAATTGTGCTCATACCACAACGATGAAGAAATAATGAGAGGAAAAAGAAACGGTTTCTTTAAAAAATCTTTGTCGTGCTCTCGTTGGCAATCAGTTAAAAGAGTAATTCATGTTGACAAGAAGGCGAACAAGGGAACCCTCTGCTTGGAACATTTCAAGATTGAGTGACAGATGGAGTTGGCTGTCATGCGGAGCTTTTAGTGTGCTTTTAAAAAGTCGAAGGGAACGCAAAGTAAAAGAGCGGAATAGAAATGCGGTCGACAATATATACGACAAATGGGTTAAATACATTAAAAAAACACGATTTTATGCCTATCATAAATGTCAGATCCCAAATAGCATTGCAAACACCAAACAAATGCGTCCATTAAACAATTTCAAACACATATCGAATGTGATAGGTATGTAATAACATATGAGGTGACTGGGAAGTACTCGTAAGGGCTCTTGGAATTTTAGTCATCTAAGGATTTTCACAGAGTTGATTTGGAACTGTCTGTACTAATGATTTTGTGAATTTTTCTTGGGGTTTGCACTTCTGTCTAAAACTGTACAGTCAATTACTGAATTTTAAACAAACTTGTCTCGAAATTATTGGTGCATCCTTGTGATGATAATTACTATCAAGCTCCATGATGAACTAGCTAAAGTAAGCCTCCTTCGCCAGGCAGGGTCAATTGAAAAATTTTTAATTCTACCTATATGTTAATTCGGCCAAGACGTCAAAACTTCTCTAAATAAAGCAGCTAAATACTGCTTTTCCTTCTTAGTTAACATCCACCAACGTTTGCTACTTATTTCAAAAACACCCTGTATACCAATTACCCAAAAATAGTGTATCTTTCTTATTATATGAAGAAGGTACAGAATTGGAAAATGGTTTTTGACTTGACAACGTCTTATAATTCGATGGAGCCGGCTACACGCACGAAAAAACATGACTCATGCGGCGTTACCTCGCTCTGAGGCGTTCCATTTAAGGCTTGAAGTGCAAGCGAGAGCGCGGANGGTATTTGCTCACTTTTTAAATATTGAAGTTTTTCTGGACTAATAGTGGTGTTTGCACTATATCACCAGCTGCGAAGATTGAGTACGATTTATATATTTTTTTGAAGTGATTGAGATATAGTTTTTCTATTTTTATGTTACAGTTACTTCAGTTCAGCAACAAATAATTCTTCTACGTGCTTCCTTATTTGCCTTTGTCACCCGTTTTAATTGGAAAGGGTTGCAAATAATTTTACTGATGTCAAATCAACATCAATCAATTTATATCAAACTATTTACAACCCCATTTTGTTTCTGACCTGTTGCACATTGTAATAAGAGAAAGAAATGGAATCTATAGTTTCTTTAGCTTTAGCTTTGGGTTCATCTACTAAATTAAGTTTTTCGAATTGTTTTCTAAGAATTTTGGATTACACGTATCTATTTATAGGCACATCAGAATGTCTTCTAGTTTTCAGTTTTACACAGCTGGCGTAGGTATATCAATTCGATATTTTTTTGAGGGCTACTTTGTCGTAATTCATAGAATTTCGTAGTTCCTTGCTAAAGGTACGATAACTGGTGATTTAGCAGATGCTGATGTCAGTTTGAAACTGCAAAATTCCATGGACAATGACATTGAACCTGGAAAATAATATCGATCCAACATTTTAGATCACCCACTTCCAAGGAGTTTAGAATTTCTTGGGTTCTTTTCAGTTAAAGAATTAGAAGGCATTAATGGAATGTCTCTTTGTTCCCTTTTTAAGCTTCTTATACCTTTAATGGCCAATGTGAGCAACATTCATTCATCATTTTATATATTGTTGGTTTGGTGATACTGGCATTTTACAAATAGAAAATACGTTTGGAAAAGTAATTTGAATAAAACACAAAATAATATAAGAACAAAGGCTTTCACGGCCGGAATCCAGACGTCAGCCGCAGTAGCTGACGAAACGTCTGGACACAATAGATCACTTAGACCACGGCCCTATAGCCCGAATCTTCATTCTACTAAAAATACAAAATACTTTTTTAAAAAAAGTATTTAAATGCAAGATAAAAATAGGTATTTTTTATTTTGTATTTGCATTTTAAATGCAAGTATTTCAAATAAATCACATCTCTGGAATTTTCTATGTTCAGTAATCATTTTGCCTTACCTGTGTAGGATTAAATAGGCATGGAAACAACTTTCATTTTCGACTTTTAAATACACTTATTGTATTGGATTTTAACTCTTTTTTTTTTTTTTAAACGAATTACTGGCTTGTTTAGCGTAGAATTAAGGTAGGCATATGACGTGAATACTAAATAAAGTTTACTTAACGTTGCAACACAGTATTAACTAATTAATAGCGTAGATATTTTGTAATTTCGTTGAATATCGATGTTTCAAAATTATTACTACACACAATTTTAATGCAACTATTTCCTCTCACCTATACTATTTTACTTCTTAGTTACTATCATCAAACTACGTAATTTTTCGGTAATCTTCATACGCCTTAAAATCATCAAAATTCTTTAAACATGATATCTAACCTATTCCCGTCATATTATTTTGGGTATTAAAAAATCATTGGCTATAAAGTTTTTGAATACCCATATCGTCCATGAAGTCATCCGTATTAAAAAAAAAATAAGAAAGTTGTTTTGAAGAGATCTATAAATTACTTAAAGATCAACGTTACATGGATAATTACAATAATTCAATGTTATTTTTAACAAGGTTGTTATAAAGGTAACAGAATTAAAAAAAAAAACTTAAAAGCATAGACAGTATATTACTATATGGATTTTGCAATCTGAATAAATTTTGACGTATTAGCAGTTCCTTATTCTCGCATGCTTCTTTTCTCTTTGTAGTACAATTTAATAATACATTACGAAATACCCAAATTTATAAAATGTTTGCTAATACAGAAAAGAAAATATTAAATTATTTCAACATAGGTACGTATCGACAATATTATAGGACATTGGACATCTTCAATTTGGTCAATTCCTTTAGAAAAACTCCGAAATACATTCTGAGATTAAATTTCAGATAAGGGCAACCTAAACTTACCATAACCTACTTTTTTATACCTTTTCATGTTTAGTTTATGGTTAGTAAAGGTTTGATTCCCATTAGGTATATATGTATTTTATAGATCCGCTTTAAATACGGTTTCGGTCGGATAAAATATTTTTACAAGAGCAACAATATCCAAGAAAGACCTGATTGCAACATCAATGACTAAAAATTAATAAATCAACAAAATACAGAATCNGCGTCTGGCAGTTTCGACAGAATACAGACCACTTCGAATTATTTTATTCGATTATGGTAACGTGCCTATCACGTTGAGGTTAGTTACGCCGGGATTCGTTTCAGCAGGTAGATATCCATATATTTAAATGGACCTTCTTGGATCATACGTAATCCTAAAATGTAGCATCGTACTACAGATGGCGTTTACAGCGCCGTTTGTGGTATTTTTTAGAGAGAAAAAAGCTCATTATATTCTCGACTCTTGTTCATTAAACATACTTTTCATTACAATGAATAGTTGTGCGAGTCGAAAACAAGCGTTAAAGCCTTTAATATGTCTTCAAATATAAATAAACATCTCGTTGATATTTTCAGTAGTCAATGGTACCAATAACGGCACATTTGAGCAATGCAATTGTAGTGGATAAAATGGTCAATTTTTCCGTGCAGTACTGTACGGATTATACGCTCCTCACCGGTTAAAAGTTTGGCCGAGAGTTGTTTTCTTCCTTTTCTGGCTTAGTGCTGTTCTTTTCTACTTTGCGCCGGTCAAACTGAAGGTCACATCACTACAGAAACTAAACGAAGTATAGTACAGCTCCCAAAAATTTTCGCGACATTTTCTTGACGTATGAATATGCAACCAAGTATATACCCGAATTTAGCGGTAATATATGTGATTTGAATTAGAATATGTGTATATGCAACCAAATATACATCCGAACAGATATTTAGACCGGCATGCTTCTTTGCTACTACTTAAATACGACAAGATTACCTTAATTAATAATTGCGACTAAACGAAAGTGGGTCTATGACAGATTTAATACAGTTAATAATGTAGTGTTTATGAAACATTTGGTACTTATGTCTATAGAACAATAATTCTGATACGTGTTTTATTAGAAGGATGCAAATTTAACTAAATTCTACAAAATACCTTAAAATATACATTATCTGAACTTTAGCATAGTAGAAACATTTAGGGGTTTTACTAAATTGATCCAGAATACTCTATTTTTTCATGTAAGGACCACAAAGGCAAATTGCAGAGCGAGAACATCAAAGTAATTGTTCCATTAAGGGTCATTAGAGCGAACACGTGTACATATATACATATCTAAAGCCTTTCCTGTTAAACATGATGCAATATCTATTCCAATTGGATTGTGATGTATGCATTTACGTACACGTAAACACACAAGAGAAGCCTTTGGCTGGCACATTATGTTAAAACGCGCATTATAAAGGAACTGTAGCAGAACTTCATTATCAATATGACTATACATACGGCAGTAATTGGAAATGTATTGCGATTGTCATGGTTTGTTTGGTATAAAATAACAAAATGACCCAATATACTAATGTTGTGATGGTACAAGCAGAAGCCTTCACAGCAGAAACAGAAGCAAATAGTAAATTTTTGCGGAACCGGAAACTGATGCGGAAGTATAATGATTTTAGATTATTCTTTAATGCAGTGTTCGTGACTAGGGTTGCCTCCTTTTCAGGCTTTACATAAAGTATTTCTCGACCAAAAGGTTAAAAAAAAGTACTCATCACTATATAGGCAATACCAAGACTAAGATAAATACCAAGACTAGAGGTATTTGAGCAAGACCAAGACTGAATAAGCAAGGCCAATACACTAAGACAGAGATGGTCGGGTCTAGCAGATTAGGAACAAATTGACTGTGACAGACGGATAAACAGACACGCGAGTGGTCCTATAACGGTTCCGTTTTCTATTCGGACGTAAGGAACCCTAAACAGCAGGCAAAAGGAGTAAAATGTTATTTATTTGTCATTTAATCGCCAACCGACGTCTCTCCTTTTTGGTCTAAATCCCTATCAAAATATAAGTTTTTATCGATGTGGTTAACAAGTGATTTTACAAGCGACTTTCAATGTCTCTGTCTGATGTAATTAAATAACTTAATAATCTACCTTGAGAAAGGCTTGGACTAACCGGTGATGCCGAATTCCCTCCCGCAGGTAGTTTTGGTTAAAATATAGATGTCGAATTCCCTCCCGGGTACTAGCCGGGTTCCCTCCCGTTCATATCAACTCCGATAATTAAGTTAACGACTACTTACCGATTTTATTTATCGAAAATAAATATATATTTATAGTGCACTTCAGTACTTCAGTAAATTAAAGATAAAATAATTTCAGAAAGAAAACACATATCAGTTATGAATATAATTTTAAAATGGTTTCCCACTACCTTAACAAATTCAATGTTTGAAAATTCGTGTGCGTATAGCTTTTTGGTGCAGTCATCTAGAAAAACTTTATTAGTTTTAGCCGTTGGGAGGCAATTGATGCATAATTNTAAAATTTGCCGGCTATAACGTTGCATTGACGCTAATAGGTACTTGATAAACATAAACGGTTGATAAAAATACGTTTACAATGTTACGGAGGGACCGCTAAAAGCTGGAGTAGATACTTGCGCAATATGCAGCTTTGCAACAAGCAATCCCATTTAAATTGTATTTTGAAAACGGCCAAGTTCAGCCAACAGGTAAAAATAACAAATTTTTACGACTTGTTTTACTGTTCCAATATACTGATTTTCAAACAGACGAGAAAGAAGATTTTGTTAAGTTCCGATAAGCTTCCGCTGTAATAATGCAGACCCAGATGTAGATGCGGATGTGCAAATGTATGCGGAACTTCCGTAATTACGGAAACGAAAGCAGAGGTCTGTTGCAAGACTAATACAAGGTGATATATTACGTACCAAGTGGGATAATACAACTGCTACATGGTAGGAGCGAACTTTTTAGAAAAACTTGTAATTGAACATCCAATGCAAGCGACCCACAAGGGGTGTATTTTACTTGAAAACCGAAGTCCAAAAGATTACGTTACGACTGTCGCTTAGAAAAACGTGGGTGACGAATATAAACAATCATATACGTCAAAAGTTAACAAACAATTTATATTGATCCTGTTTTGAGATTTTGAAAGACCGTTAAAATTTAATATCCTTCGGGTCTTTTGTGGCAAACGGTCGGCGGAAACTGGGCGTTTCATAATGAGAACGATGACAATGGTCGAACGTAAACTAGGTAAAATTATGTCCTGGCACGAACCATTCTGATTGTGAGTTTTATTGTTTCACTGATCTTATTGTTTTATATGATAATACATGTCAAAGCTCAAATATTAAATGTATGAAATTGAATATGCAGCCCTTAAGGGTTAAACGTTACAAGGTACCAATGCTAATAGTATATGTGTGTCAAATATGATTAAAAACAATAATACCTATAACAAATCAATGATTAGTAGATGGAGATCTATTAAATTTCCTACATTATTCAAATATTATGGTATAAAAATGAATTTAAGTAAAACAAAAATGTTGGTATGCTAGGGAAAAACAAACAGGGAAAGGGTGAGTATAAAGATAATAGTCGAAAAATTAAAAGTTACCCATTTTCGCTATGTAGAAAGTCAGATCGAAATGTGGTGTTGTAGGCGAATGATAAGGATACCGTTGGACAGAGAAGGTGATGAATGAGGAGGTATTAGAAAGAGTAGCAGAACAGAGGGTGCTATGGAAGTCAATACGAAATAGGCACACGCGCGCGCGCACGCGCGCACACACACACACANCACACACACACACACACACACACACACACACACACACACACACACACCCTCTTCCACGAAAAAAAGAGACCTCTGAAGACGCTCTCCTCTCGTGGTAGCGAAACGTTAGAAAGAAGGGGAGGATAAAAAGGTAGGATATTATGGAAAGGGGCAGATATAAAAGATGAGAAGGTATACTTACTCAGGATAAAGCTATAGTGAAAACAACAGGGATGAGTTGCATATTATGAATCAAGCTGCTAAAAGGAGGGCAATGTTCTATGGGGTGGAAATATAGGGATGGGAAGAAGAAAGACAGGTAGAAGTACTGTACAAAAGATATATAAAATGGGTTTTGAAATCAGAAAGAAAAACTCCAGACTAAGTAGTACTGTACAAAAGATATATAAAATGGGTTTTGAAATCAGAAAGAAAAACTCCAGACTACATAATAAGAAATGAGACAAAATGTGGGAAGGTATGGGAAGAAGCAATAACAAGAGTAAACAGAAGCAAATGTAGTTCAATTCAGAATCGTTTAAAATGTGGTGTTATTGAGAACTGACCATTTTGGTCACAACGTCTAGTGGTTAAAAGTGTAACTAGGACCTCCCTTTCACATTTTCCTTTAGGATTTTTAGCCTCTTTTTTTATTGTTCCGGCTATTTAGTTAGCAGGCATTTACATGCCAAATAAAATCTTTTAACAACTTGGCAAGCGCACTCATTCCAAACTTTATAAAGGTTCTTTGCCGTTACAAAGCCCATGAATTCTAAATTTTTATTTGTGTTAAAGGTGTTTCTTTAAAGAACGTGGCACTTATTCCCGTCGTAAACCACGGAAAGGTACCGCGTTATATGCAAAAGAATATTTTACGTTCCAATATTCGCTTTTTTTTTATTCCGTTGCTAGCATTTTTAAGAGCTTTGTAACTTTTAGGTTACTTTTAGTGTAAAGAGCTGTTCACTTAAGTAAAATTGAAAACTGAAAACCATTCCACTGAGTATCTATTATTTGTAACGATCTCCAACTGTTTTCTCTTTGTTAATATTTCAAAAAATGCGTTGAAATCGTACTAAAAGAAAGAAAGTATTTAAAAAATACTTATGTGCTACATTAAATATATAAACATGCTTTTATACAGTTTAAAGAAACTTCAATAAGTAATTATGTACCTAATTAGAAAGAATTAGGAGAATAGAGGTCAGAAGTCAATGAGAACTAGGCGAGATAAGTTAGTATAGTTAGGACGTTCAAATATGGCATAGTCCCAAATAAAACTGTCTTTTACTTTCTTCTTTTAACTTGCTGACTAGACTAGAGCGGTTGCTCACGACAGACGTTATTGGGAATATCGTAAACACAGAAAAGAGATGCCAAGTAGGAATTGCAGCGGACACTAATAAAAAAAAGGAATAACATTAAGGAATAATTGATGCAGACAAGCTAAATTCATCGGTTCAATATTTTCAGGAATTTGGAAATGCAAAGACGTTTGTTTGAAGATATAATTCCAACCAGGCAGTTATAAAGCCGACCCCGGTCTCTTGCGAACCTAAGCAACCTCTACACCGCTTACTGTTTTTCGGTTATCTCTTTTCTTTTTGTCTGTGCTACACATGAAGCATTTCCTAATTTAACAAGGACGTGTTCAAAACCCAGCAAATGACTAGAGTCCCACGTGGAAACAAGAGAGAAGATACGTCCGTTTTCAGAGACAATTTATTGCGGACTATGTCAATTTTGATTGTCTCAACTATAGAACACTTCTCAGGCATGAAGGCCTAGTTAGACACATATTAGAAGCAGAAACAGGAGCTAAGAGGAGAAGAGGTAGACCTAGATTAGATTACTGTTCGAAAATAGTTAAGGATGTGGGATGTTCTAGTTTTAGGGAAATGCGAAGATTAGCTCAGGATAGGAAAAAGTGCAGGTGCGTGTCCAATCAGACTTAGGACTGACGACCTTATGGTGATTCTGTACCTAATTGTTTTCACAGTTTGATGTTTACAGCTTATGTAAAGTCGTAAAACACCTTTAAGTAATTGGTTTGACGGAATAATACAAAAATTTACCCTGACTTAATTATTTTAGAACTATGTAATAGCGTTTCCATGTTAGATAACAAACATTGAAGTTATTAAGGACCTCAGCTTTGCTATTTTTTGGCCAAAAAGATACATTGTTTGCATCCGAGTTAAATCTTACAATATTAGGAAAGTAGTTAAAATTTTATTTTACTCCTTTTTGTGACTCGTTAAATTTTTTATATTGATTTTCACAAAATAAAATTACATTTTACAAACTGATAGGTAGGTATTGTTACCATTGGTAATGCTGATGCTATACAATTTATCAATTTTACTGACTTACATTTTCCTTAGAGAATAACAAACTGTCGTTAACCGTTGGAAAACGCATTTGATGCATCATTTGATGTAGTCTTTAAATAATAAAACAAGTCTGTAAACGAGATAACTTATCGTCCATCAGCTAAGTGCCGTTTATACACATGCAACTCTCTGGATACATGTGTACGCCAATAACTCTGCTTCTTCCACGATGCGACGGTTGTATAACATTATTTTACAGCTACCAGAAGTGTCTTACTTTACAAAATTGGAAAGGACTTAGCTATAGTTACTTTGTGGACTTTAAAACTGAGCTGCACTATCAATACGAGTGCAGAATATAAGAAAAGAGATAGTTCGTAGGCTTTCACGGCCAGTGTCTAACTGATGATGAAGAGCCTTAGGGCTTTTCTGCCGTGGTCGAATTCTGATTGCAGACGTTTCGCCACGACCAGCCGCCGATCATATATCGTGAAGCATTGAAGATGCCAACTATTAAACATGGCGAAATGTCTGCAATCAGAATTCGACCACGACAGAAAAGACCAGAACCTTTTCATGATCAAAAAATAACAGACTTTGGTAATAAATAAATAAAATAATACAAACTTAGGCTTAAGTGACTTAAAAAAAATTTAGTTTGATGCTCGAGCTAATCTTGTTAACAAAAGTTGTAGAGTTAGACATCCAATTCTGACTTTTGTTGATTATAGAAAATTTTAAAATTATCCGTAAGATGTGGAATATTTCTTATGCAGACGGTATAGTTTTGGTAGCGCATAATTTGTGAGTATTGAAGGGAATAGTGGGAAGGCTAGAAAGATATTTGTTAAGGAAGTGGTACTTAAACAGTGAAATGTCGAAGGTAATGGAGGTTGGGGAAAAGAGAGGAAGAACGGGGGAGGAGAAAAAGATAGGATAGTAAAGAAAGGGATAGAGTTTGAAAAACTGAGAAGGTGTACTTACTCAGGATATAGCTATAATGACAACAGCAGGGATGAATTGCATATTATGAATGTAGGGAGAGCAATGTTGGAAAGTTTGGGTCAGAAGTTCTGTAAGGATAACCAGTGTAGAAGAATGATATTATTTAAGGTATCGGGGAGAAGCATAGTGTTCAATGGGGTGGAAATATCAGGATGGGAAGAAAAAAGACAGGTAGAAGTACTATACAAAAGATATATAAAATGGGTTTTGAATTTAGAAAGATATGACTATGCAATAAGAAGTGAGATAAGATATGGGAAGAACCAATAAATGTTACTACCCTTAACATACGAGGAGGGATTGGAAAGACTGGAAGAAGGAGATATAAGAAAATAAATTTGGAGGAGGAAGGTAATAGAAATGGAAATAAAAAGTATATATGATAGAGAAAGAGAGAGAACCTTAAAGAGATTCAAAATAAGTCCGAAGCAAATGAGGGAATGGTGTAGGAAAGGGAAAAAAGTTGAAACATAGGGGGGAAATAGATACAAGGAAATAATTAGGGGAGTGGATTTAAGAAAAATAGAGGGATCTACATGTATGGTGGGTATGAAGGGAATCATATGGAGGGACCGGCAGGGAGAATAAGTGCCGAAATATATATTTAGAAGAAGGGAGAGAAATAAGCGTGGTAGCAAGATTTAGGGCAGAGAACGAATGTAGGGTTTGTGAATATTGGAAAAAGGGAGAAGAGAGAAGATATAGGATGTGTAAAAGAGAAGAAGAGAGCTTAAAACATGTATTGGAGGATGTGAGAATGGTAGAATATGGGAAGAATGTTATTAGTTGGTGAATGAGAATGAAGTCATTTAATGAGAATTTTAAAAAATAGAAATAATTTTTGAATTGTAAAGGAGAGGAATCGCTAGGAAAGTAAGGGCAGGTTTAAGGAAGATATATTAGATAATGGCAAAGAAATTTCGTTCATGTATAGTTTTATGTTTGTGTGCAAGATATAAGGGTGTAAAAATAAAAATGCGGTGAAGTAGTAGCAGATTTAGTTTGTATTGTAGTTATAGGATAGAAATAGTAATATTATTTATAATGTTAAGTGTATAGTATAGTCAGTGTTGCAGAAGGAAATTTTGAAAGTTTGGTGTAAGGATTCACGTAAGGATAACTTAAGGTTTAATAATGATTACTTCTATATTCGCAAAGAAATATGATTAATACATTGTAGGGGATGTGTAGAGGATTAAGTTCAAGATAATTAGTGATTATAATGATAATTAGTAATGAGCAATCGGCACCTTCAGTTTTGGTCTTGGTTCTGCTTTCCAACAGCGCGTCTTCGCCTTGGTCTTGTTCTTGTGAGATCGGGTCTTGTTTTTCTTTAACAGTTTGTTAAATGTGCATGACCGAGGCAAATGAATACAATACTATTTTTTGTACTTATTACTAGAAATGTATAAAGGGTGGAACCTGTCTTTTAGCGCTTAACAAGGAGATCGTTCATAATATTGATGATAAAGATTTTGTAGAAGAAACTGTTTGAAACGTTAGTTAGGAAGATTGCTAGTATTTGGTTACCCAAATCATCGTAACGATATTTTGTTAATTACTGTGATGGACACATTATCCCCTTTGTATTCCATTCTTGTTTAAATTTTTTCAAAAATATTCGCGTGGTAAATACATTTCTCACTAACTGCTTTCTTATCTGCCGTCTTTACCCCGTAATACTGAAGCTACGATAAATGAAGGGATCATCACAATTTCAAGAAAAACTATGTACTATGTACATCCACCCTGAAATACTACAGCGATAGTTTTTTGAACAGTAAAAGCCATTAAACAATGTTTGCTATTAAGTCCTTTGGATCCTTACTGAGTTGCGTAAATTAATAATAAATAATCAATGAAATAAGTGGTCTGTATTCTGTCGAAACTGCCAGACGCGGATCGCGATTTCGTTCTTTTTGGATCTCATCAGCGCGTCGCAGGCAGCTCCGACAGAACACAGACCAACTTTTACCTGCTGTCTTAACAGTGCGTTTTAGAAAATACTACAAATGGCGCAGTAAACGCCATCTGTAGCACGATGCTACATTTTAGGATTACGTATGCTCCAACAAGGTCCACTTGTGTGGATATCTACTTGCTGAAAACGAA
>NW_020439076.1:771662-775596 GCF_000699045.2 Agrilus planipennis
TTCCGAATTTCGACTTTGCCACCTCGTATTTTTGCCGCTCGCGCCGCCATATTGGAAAAATGGCGCCAAAAAGCAGTTTTTTGACAATATCTCCTTTCCGACTCATTTTACGATAAAAACAGTTATATACAAAATGTAACTAGAGACAATTACCTACAATATATGTATGTACCTTCTTTTAATAAAGTTAATAGTTTAGGCGTACGAGCGCCGCAAAGTGTACTCCAACACGCATTTTTGCCAAAATAACTCATTTCCACACAACCTTGAGGTAGAGTAAGCGGCGCGTTTTTTTTAACGTGGTATCCCCAATAGGCCTAATCGACATGCAATTTAATATCCTGAAATTTAGCGTATTATCCTTCGCTTTGTTGTTCTTGATGGGCCAGGTGTTGCAAATTCATCGTCTGCAGTACCAATCGAAACGTCACAGGCCGGTATTTCATCTACATCATCCGCGATCGGATGAGATGAAGCAATTAACTTTTCATTATTATATCGTTTCCGACATGCAATGTGAACCACTTTCGAACTCAGTCCCACCAAAAGTTTATCCTTATTGTCCATTCTTTTACGAAAAGTCTCGAATCCTTTTTTCTTTACTTCAATCACTTCGCTTTCTTCCAATGTATTTGCACACATAAAATAGTTTACTGCATTAGAAGCCATGGCTGTATAAATGTAAACGGCACTGTGAAACGATAGACGTATACTGATGACTCAGACTAAATATTTCTATTGAGCTATACCAAAACACGTGTTGGAGTACACTTTGCGGCGCTCGTACGCTAAAACTATTGACTTTATGGAAAAAAGGTAGATACCAAAATTGTAGGCAATTGTCTCTAGTTTCATTTTCTATATGTCTGTTTTTATCGTAAAATGAATCGGAAAGGAGATATTGCCAAAAAACTGCATTTAGGCGCCATTTTTCCAATATGGCGGTGCGAGCGGCAAATATACGAGGTGGCAAAGTCGAAATTCGGAATGAGCACCTCAAAATCTATAAAATTACCAATTTTCAAAACTCCCGGAAAACTTTCCAGACAAAACTACCAAATGACTACTGTAATAGTCAAAGTTTATTCTCAAGATGTCATTCAACGGTCGCACCTCAACTCCCGATGTAAACTGATGATGCACCGTTTTGCCACATGCCACCTCCTCTAATTTATTTTAGTTCTCCAAAGAGTTACATTTATGGAGATGTACAGGGTGCTTTTAATGTTAGATGATATAAACATTTTCATTTCTTATCACTCCAACCCAAATAAAGTAAAAGTAAATGTATTTCTTATAATTATCTTTATCTCAGTGCCAACTTTAGGCAACTGCGATGGTCCAGTAGAATTTTTGCACAATTACTGACAGCAACAAGTAAAGTAGTTAAGTAATCGATGTAAGTAGAATTTTCTTAACTGTTTTTTAAGGTGACGGGGAAAGGAATAAGTGATTTTTGGATGGATACGTACATAAAAATCAATTAATAGTGCTGAAGAAGAAGAATTGTGAGAAAAAAAATCGGTTGTCTGTAAAGTCGGTTTACTGACGATAGTTGAACGTGACAACGTCATACGAAAATACTGATGGAATGGTTTATTTTTCAAAAGAAAATTTTAATTTTATTTGTTTGATAGATATTTTGTATGGATATAGAGAAGGAGGTAAATGGAAATGTATTATTGTATAGCAGCTGTACACGCGGACGCATCGCTCACTCAAGTAGGAGAGAGACAGATGTCGAACGCTGCCGAACGCGGAGGCCGATTGTGCCTCTTTGTCGCTCGTTCCGCGCTCTCGCTTGCACTTCAAGCCTTAAATGGTGGAACGCCTCAGAGCGAGGTAACGCCGCATGAGTCATGTTTTTTCGTGCGTGCAGCCGGCTCCATCGAATTATAAGATGTTGTCACGTCAAAAAAGTTCAAATTTATTTCTGAAAACATCAATCAAGTAAGTATTGTAATGTTTATAATAAGTAAAAACTGCCTTGGATATTGATAAAAAGGCATAAATTTTTACATTTTCAAATTCGTTATTAGCAGGTAAGAAAATATGGACGGAAGTCATCAACGGATTACCTGATTTTGACGGGAGTTGACGGGGGTGCACTGGATTCAAATTGACTCAATAGTTTTGGAAATACGATCATGAGTCAACGAGCCAGGACAAGCTACTCCTTGGAATTTGATTTGTACAATTTTTGGGGCAAAATTATCCCTTCATCTTTTATGCTTGTCATTATTAGCGTTTCACGTTAGTGTCAAATACTCAATAATGTTCTTTTTGGTTCACTATCACGATTCTTTTGTAATTTATACTCCAATATGTACCCATTTAAATATTGAGTTACGTAGAAAAGCACTTTGAGAAAGACTAAGAAAAAATAAATCTGTAGCCACATTAAAAGAGAACGTAACATGAAATTCCATTTTTCTCGAGCGCCAAAATATGTAAAATGTTCATTTCGTTGAGAAAGTCAGTCTAGTGAGCACATGACGGTGACATCGCGATGCGGTAAGCAAAAGGCGCCGCGACGCCACCTGCTACCTCGTCTATCTTTTTCTTTATTGGACGCGTCGAGACGTGGTCGACGCCCGTCGTTTCAAGTCTCTCTGTCTTCACTACCTCCCTGTCCTCCACCTTCGCCACTTCCACCACTAGGATACGCAGCCGATTGAAAACATAACAGCTGTGCCAGAGGACACACCGCAATTGAACAACTCACTTAGTTCAGAAAGATTGAAAACGTAGTCAGATGGAATAAAGAGAATGAAGATGACAACATATCCTGACAGGATATTCCGTAAGGAATGGAATTCCTTTCAAGTAACTAAATTGACTTATCACAGCGTAGGATTAACGAGAAAGACTCCAGGTGTTTTTGTCTCAATTGATAAATTTAAGAAAATGTATCTTTTCGTAAACAAGTACGCATTCAAAAATATTCAAATGGGCGGTGCCTTGCGGGTCCTATCTGCAGCGAGCTAACAATCCCGACTGAATACTGACCACCAACAACTTTTTATTTTAGCTATTTTAACGCAAGACTGGTTGGAAACGCACCTCCACTCTTTCCTATCGTGAGCTAATCTTAGTATTTCCCTAAAACTAAAACATCCTACATCCTTAACTATTTGTGAACAGTAATCTAATCTGGATCTACCCCTACAGTAAATTAATTATTATCCGATATCCGATATCCAGTCGGATCCTAAAAAAGAGTTCCGGATCCGCTAGATATTGAATCCAAACTAGGTACTAAGCCTATCTCTAATCATCATCATCATAAGGTCGTCAATCCTAAGACTGGTTGGACAAGCACTACGACTACTTTCTATCCTGAGCTAATCTTCGCATTTCCCTAAAACTAGAACATCTCACATCCTTAACTATTTGTGAACAGTAATCTAATTTGGATCTACCTCTACAGTAAATTAATTATTATCCAATATCCGATATCCAGCCAGATCCCAAAAAAGTGTTCCGGATCCGCTAGATATTGGATCCAAACTAGGTACTTAGCCTATCTCTAATCATCATCATCAAGGTCGCATTTCCCTAAAACTAAAAACAGCAATCTAATCTAGGGTTTCCTCTACTCCTCTTAACTCCTGTTCCTGCCTATATATCTCTGACTAGACCTTCATGTCTGAGAAGGTGTCGTCTGTTCTATTTTTTCTTTATCTCTTTATTTCTAACCTTCTCTATCCACGGTATCCTCATCATTTGCCGGTAACACCACATTTCGAACGCTTCTAACCTTTTCATTTCCGGCGAGCCCTCTGTCTATATTTCGCACCCGTACAGCGCCGTGCTCCAAACATATACCTTTAACAATCTTTTTTGAATTTCTAAATTAATCGTTTGCGATCATAGAAGTGACTTCTTTTTATTGAAGGCGATTCTTCCCTGCGCTATCCTCTGCTTTATATCC
>NW_020439076.1:777046-786395 GCF_000699045.2 Agrilus planipennis
CAAACTCTTAACCGGTGAGGAGCGTATAATCCGTACAGTACTGCACGGAAAAATTGACCATTTTATCCACTACAATTGCATTGCTCAAATGTGCTGTTATTGGTACCAATTACTACTGAAAATATCAACGAGATGTTTATTTATATTTGAAGACATATTATAGGCTTTAGCGTTTATTTTCGACTCGCACTACTGTTCATGACTGAACAAATTTTTTGGCAGGTACTGTATGAAAAAGTATGTTTAATGAACAATAATCGAGAGTATAATTAGCTTTTTTCTCCCTACCTACGATTTTGTCAGCGCGCATCCAAGACATTGGAAGGGGCACATCGCTAGGGAAAGTAAATGAAGTATACACATAACATGTGCTGTTATTTCTAAGCAAAGGTATAACAAACCAAAAGATAGTAGTTACTTAATGGCACCTAATAAATCACCCTAAACCGAGCAACATTGGTTGCCTATTTTAATTTTTCTGGGTCATGTAGCTACCAAAAAAAATCAAAATATTTCTATTTGTTTAACATCTAACAAATCGAGCTGCGTGCATTTTTTAAGAACACCCTAAATTATCATTTACCCGAAGCGCAGGTTCTAACTCATTACTATATGGCTGGAATGTATTTAATAAACTTTAATAATATTTAAACGTTAAAAGGTGTATTCTCGATGAAACATTTTCAATAATGAAGGAAAAGAAAGGNTACTCAGGATATAGCTATAATGACAACAGCAGGGATGAATTGCATATTATGAATGTAGGGAGAGCAATGTTGGAAAGTTTGGGTCAGAAGTTCTGTAAGGATAACCAGTGTAGAAGAATGATATTATTTAAGGTATCGGGGAGAAGCATAGTGTTCAATGGGGTGGAAATATCAGGATGGGAAGAAAAAAGACAGGTAGAAGTACTATACAAAAGATATATAAAATGGGTTTTGAATTTAGAAAGATATGACTATGCAATAAGAAGTGAGATAAGATATGGGAAGAACCAATAAATGTTACTACCCTTAACATACGAGGAGGGATTGGAAAGACTGGAAGAAGGAGATATAAGAAAATAAATTTGGAGGAGGAAGGTAATAGAAATGGAAATAAAAAGTATATATGATAGAGAAAGAGAGAGAACCTTAAAGAGATTCAAAATAAGTCCGAAGCAAATGNCGTCAACACATAGTGGCTTTCCAGCTTGTGTTGATCGTGATAAAAATGAATTAAAAGAACAAATTCCTTAAAACAACCAAAGGGCGCCAGTACATACACATAAGTATTAATTTGAAAATTAATTTTCAATTTTTTTTTCAGTGTTCAATGGGGTGGAAATATAAGGATGGGAAGAAAAAAGACAGGTAGATGTACTGTATAAAAGATATATAAAATGGGTTTTGAATTGAGAAAGATATACACCCGACTATGTAATAAGAAGTGAGACAAAATGTGGGAAGAAACAATAAAAGGGGTAGTAAAATAGAAGGAGGAATTGAGAAGACTGGAAGAAGGGGATATAAGGAAAAAAATTTGGAGGAGGAAGTTAATGGAAATTGGAATAAAAAATATATATGATAGAGAAAAAGAGGGAACCTTAAAGAGACTCAAAATAAATCAGAAGCAATTGAGAGAATGGTGTTGGGAAAAGAAAAAAGTTGAAACATTGGGGGGAAATAGATACAAGGAAATAATTAGGGGAGTGGATTTAAGAAAAATAGAGGGATCTACATGTATGGTGGGTATGAAGGGAATCATATGGAGGGACCGGCAGGGAGAATAAGTGCCGAAATATATATTTAGAAGAAGGGAGAGAAATAAGCGTGGTAGCAAGATTTAGGGCAGAGAACGAATGTAGGGTTTGTGAATATTGGAAAAAGGGAGAAGAGAGAAGATATAGGATGTGTAAAAGAGAAGAAGAGAGCTTAAAACATGTATTGGAGGATGTGAGAATGGTAGAATATGGGAAGAATGTTATTAGTTGGTGAATGAGAATGAAGTCATTTAATGAGAATTTTAAAAAATAGAAATAATTTTTGAATTGTAAAGGAGAGGAATCGCTAGGAAAGTAAGGGCAGGTTTAAGGAAGATATATTAGATAATGGCAAAGAAATTTCGTTCATGTATAGTTTTATGTTTGTGTGCAAGATATAAGGGTGTAAAAATAAAAATGCGGTGAAGTAGTAGCAGATTTAGTTTGTATTGTAGTTATAGGATAGAAATAGTAATATTATTTATAATGTTAAGTGTATAGTATAGTCAGTGTTGCAGAAGGAAATTTTGAAAGTTTGGTGTAAGGATTCACGTAAGGATAACTTAAGGTTTAATAATGATTACTTCTATATTCGCAAAGAAATATGATTAATACATTGTAGGGGATGTGTAGAGGATTAAGTTCAAGATAATTAGTGATTATAATGATAATTAGTAATGAGCAATCGGCACCTTCAGTTTTGGTCTTGGTTCTGCTTTCCAACAGCGCGTCTTCGCCTTGGTCTTGTTCTTGTGAGATCGGGTCTTGTTTTTCTTTAACAGTTTGTTAAATGTGCATGACCGAGGCAAATGAATACAATACTATTTTTTGTACTTATTACTAGAAATGTATAAAGGGTGGAACCTGTCTTTTAGCGCTTAACAAGGAGATCGTTCATAATATTGATGATAAAGATTTTGTAGAAGAAACTGTTTGAAACGTTAGTTAGGAAGATTGCTAGTATTTGGTTACCCAAATCATCGTAACGATATTTTGTTAATTACTGTGATGGACACATTATCCCCTTTGTATTCCATTCTTGTTTAAATTTTTTCAAAAATATTCGCGTGGTAAATACATTTCTCACTAACTGCTTTCTTATCTGCCGTCTTTACCCCGTAATACTGAAGCTACGATAAATGAAGGGATCATCACAATTTCAAGAAAAACTATGTACTATGTACATCCACCCTGAAATACTACAGCGATAGTTTTTTGAACAGTAAAAGCCATTAAACAATGTTTGCTATTAAGTCCTTTGGATCCTTACTGAGTTGCGTAAATTAATAATAAATAATCAATGAAATAAGTGGTCTGTATTCTGTCGAAACTGCCAGACGCGGATCGCGATTTCGTTCTTTTTGGATCTCATCAGCGCGTCGCAGGCAGCTCCGACAGAACACAGACCAACTTTTACCTGCTGTCTTAACAGTGCGTTTTAGAAAATACTACAAATGGCGCAGTAAACGCCATCTGTAGCACGATGCTACATTTTAGGATTACGTATGCTCCATCAAGGTCCACTTGTGTGGATATCTACTTGCTGAAAACGAATCCCGGCGTAGCTAACCTCAACGTGATAGGCACGTTAGCTTAATCGAATAAAATAATTCTAAGTGGTCTGTATTTTTAATAATCAATGATATTGTAAAAATAAGGCAGTTTTTCGTTTATTGATGAGTTTCCCTGTGTAGCCGTTACGCTACTGTTTTTCACTAAGAACAAGCGGTTTTAGAATTTCTTATTTAATTGAGTGTTTATAAATGTGGTCAATCTGAAGCAATATTCTATAGTCCACTTTTCTAAAAAGGATTATAATTTCGTCCCGAAAACCACTTTCCCAGTATAATCCATCTGGCGTGTTTAGAATTATTCAGGCTACTAATTCACGGTTCCTTTTAAGTTATACGTATGTATATATACAAAAAAAAAACAGAAAGGCTGTCAACCCGGAACGGTGAGTTTTCGCAACGGATAAAAAATTGTTGTTTTTGTTTTGAATACCCCACAAAGCCATCTCGGTTATTGAAGTTGTAATAAAAAGGAGTTTAAAAAATGTGATTAATGCGTAAAGCTTTTGAAAAGGCGCCGCTATACAGTAGGTCGCGTTTGCAAAAACGTCAACACATAGTGGCTTTCCAGCTTGTGTTGATCGTGATAAAAATGAATTAAAAGAACAAATTCCTTAAAACAACCAAAGGGCGCCAGTACATACACGTAAGTATTAATTTGAAAATTAATTTTCAATTTTTTTTTCACTAGAAGTTACCTCAAATTAATGAAAAAAAAAAATTGTGGCTGCTCTCGTAGCTTAGTGTTCAGAGCATCGATGCGTAAAGCTACAGGTACCGGGTTCGATTCCCGGCGAGGTAACTTATAGTGGAAAAAATTGAGAATTAATTTTCAAATTAATATTTAATAATAACCACTAAGATTTTCAATATACAGGTAAGAGATTCGTCGAACACACGTTTCTTTGTCGGAATTTCAAGTGAAAAGTTGGTGAACATACGGAATATCTATTTGAATATATCCCCTGCTTCCCTGAAAATTTCCCTTAACTAACTTCAACCCTTTCCGTTCTTGGGCGCCCCTAATAGTACAGTGATTTGGTTCGAAAAATAGTGGTTACCTGGAAAGTTTTCCGGGAGTTTTGAAAATTGGTAATTTTATAGATTTTGATGTGCTCTCTCCTAATTTCGACTTTGCCACCTCGTATTTATGCCGCTCGCGCCGCCATATTGGAAAAATGGCGCCAAAAAGCAGTTTTTTGACAATATCTCCTTTCCGACTCATTTAACGATAAAAACAGTTATATACAAAATGAAACTAGAGACAATTACCTACAATCTATGTATGTACCTTCTTTTAATAAAGTTAATAGTTTAGGCGTACCAGCGCCGCAAAGTGTACTCCAACATGCATTTTTGCCAAAATAACTCATTTCCACACAACCTTGAGATAGAGTAAGCGGCGCGTTTTTTTTTAACGTGGTATTCGCAATAGGCCTAATCCACATGCAATTTAATATCCTGAAATTTAGCGTATTCTCCTTCGCTTTGTTGTTCTTGATGGACCAGGTGTTGCAAATTCATCGTCTGCAGTACCAATCGAAACGTCACAGGCCGGTATTTTCCGACATGCAATGTGAACCACTTTCGAACTCAGTCCCACCAAAAGTTTATCCTTATTGTCCATTCTTTTACGAAAAGTCTCGAATCCTTTTTTCTTTACTTCAATCACTTCGCTTTCTTCCAATGTATTTGCACAAATAAAACGGTTTACTGCATTAGAAGCCATGGCTGTATAAATGTAAACGGCACTGTGAAACGATAGACGTATACTGATGACTCAGACTAAATATTTCTATTGAGCTATACCAAAACACGTGTTGGAGTACACTTTGCGGCGCTCGTACGCTAAAACTATTGACTTTATGGAAAAAAGGTAGATACCAAAATTGTAGGCAATTGTCTCTAGTTTCATTTTCTATATGTCTGTTTTTATCGTAAAATGAATCGGAAAGGAGATATTGCCAAAAAACTGCATTTAGGCGCCATTTTTCCAATATGGCGGTGCGAGCGGCAAATATACGAGGTGGCAAAGTCGAAATTCGGAATGAGCACCTCAAAATCTATAAAATTACCAATTTTCAAAACTCCCGGAAAACTTTCCAGGCAAAACTACCAAATGACTACTGTAATGTAATATCGTAACTTTTTTTTGCTATTTTTAATCACCCTGTAGCGAACTACATTGCTGCATGATTACCAAAACAAACTCCTTCATTGTCATTATAAATAGACTAATTTTAACAAAATAACAAATAATTACTTAAACAAATTGTTGTTTCTTTTGTATGTTTCCAGTAAACTTCCATGTACTATCGCACGTAACGGAACAAACATTGATATTGTTTACCAATAATTTTCTTGTGGTTAATAGTGGTCATCTGCGTTGTGCAACAACATTAACCAGATAAGACACGCTAAATTGGGTCGTAATACTAGAGACTAAAATAAAACAAAATAAGTGTATAAATTCCGATGTTTATGTTGAAGACTGGCAGATAAAGTATTCGACGAGAGTATCCGGCGAGCCTATGTTGCTGTTCTTCAGGTTTAATATAGTGAGACGTAATGAAGCGATGAGTGATTGCAAAGTGCAGTTTGAAAAGACTTTAAACGAGAANAAAGTAGGAGAGAGACAGATGTCGAACGCTGCCGAACGCGGAGGCCGATTGTGCCTCTTTGTCGCTCGTTCCGCGCTCTCGCTTGCACTTCAAGCCTTAAATGGTGGAACGCCTCAGAGCGAGGTAACGCCGCATGAGTCATGTTTTTTCGTGCGTGCAGCCGGCTCCATCGAATTATAAGATGTTGTCACGTCAAAAAAGTTCAAATTTATTTCTGAAAACATCAATCAAGTAAGTATTGTAATGTTTATAATAAGTAAAAACTGCCTTGGATATTGATAAAAAGGCATAAATTTTTACATTTTCAAATTCGTTATTAGCAGGTAAGAAAATATGGACGGAAGTCATCAACGGATTACCTGATTTTGACGGGAGTTGACGGGGGTGCACTGGATTCAAATTGACTCAATAGTTTTGGAAATACGATCATGAGTCAACGAGCCAGGACAAGCTACTCCTTGGAATTTGATTTGTACAATTTTTGGGGCAAAATTATCCCTTCATCTTTTATGCTTGTCATTATTAGCGTTTCACGTTAGTGTCAAATACTCAATAATGTTCTTTTTGGTTCACTATCACGATTCTTTTGTAATTTATACTCCAATATGTACCCATTTAAATATTGAGTTACGTAGAAAAGCACTTTGAGAAAGACTAAGAAAAAATAAATCTGTAGCCACATTAAAAGAGAACGTAACATGAAATTCCATTTTTCTCGAGCGCCAAAATATGTAAAATGTTCATTTCGTTGAGAAAGTCAGTCTAGTGAGCACATGACGGTGACATCGCGATGCGGTAAGCAATAGGCGCCGCGCCGCCACCTGCTACCTCGTCTATCTTTTTCTTTATTGGACGCGTCGAGACGTGGTCGACGCCCGTCGTTTCAAGTCTCTCTGTCTTCACTACCTCCCTGTCCTCCACCTTCGCCACTTCCACCACTAGGATACGCAGCCGATTGAAAACATAACAGCTGTGCCAGAGGACACACCGCAATTGAACAACTCACTTAGTTCAGAAAGATTGAAAACGTAGTCAGATGGAATAAAGAGAATGAAGATGACAACAAAAAAGAGTTCCGGATCCGCTAGATATTAGATCCAAACTAGGCACTTAGCCTATCTCTAATCATCATCATCATAAAGTCGTCAATCCTAAGACTAGTTGGACACGCACCACGACTCTTTTCTATCCTGACCTAATCTTCACATTTCCCTAAAACTAAAACAACCCACATCCTTAACTATTTGCGAACAGTAATCTAATTTAGGGCTTCCTCTACTCCTCTTAACTCCTGTTTCTGCCTATATATCTCTGACTAGACCTTCATGTCTGAGAAGGTGTCGTCTGTTCTATTCTTTCTATCTCTTCATTTCTAACCTTCTCTATCCACAGTATCCTCATCATTTGCCGGTAACACCACATTTCGAACACTTCTAACCTTTCCATTTCCACCGCGCCCACCGTCCATGTTTCGCACCCATACAGCGCCGCGCTCTAAACATACACCTTTAACAATCTTTTTCGAATTCCTTAACTAACCGTTCGCGAGCAAAGAAGTGACTTATTTTTTTTAAAGGCGACTCGACCCTGCGCTATCCTCTGCTTTAAATCCCTACTGCTCCTTCCGTCCTGCCTTATCTGACTTCCTAGATACCTAAAATCAGCCACTTCTTCTAATCATTCGACTCCCATCTCTAATATCAATTTAACAATACGCAAGATGGATTTTTCCAATTCTGTTATATAATTTAATTTCAATAAAAACAAAATACAATTCATCGGCATCGCATTTTCATAAAAAGCGGAACAAATTTAATCAATTTAAGTGCGATATATGGGCATATATTTCACTCTCGCATTTACCAGACTGATTAGTTTAATTTGCAGATTCGCCCTGCTCGTATTTATAATAACGACCACCGGTTTTTTTATACAGGTAACACACGCTTGTACACATAAAATGATTTTTATTTTCGCTAANTTTAAGTGCGATATATGGGCATATATTTCACTCTCGCATTTACCAGACTGATTAGTTTAATTTGCAGATTCGCCCTGCTCGTATTTATAATAACGACCACCGGTTTTTTTATACAGGTAACACACGCTTGTACACATAAAATGATTTTTATTTTCGCTAATATCACATCCCGAGACAAAATGCGAGAAAAATACAAACGTACCTATTCTCAAACTGTAAGTCATAAACATATGTACGTGAAAAGAAAACCAAGAAGAAGTTTCAGAGCTTTTGTGACAAAAGGATAATAAATTTTATTTTTCAATTAGCAGTGGCTACAGTTCTGCGCTCGAAATATACATACAGCCACCTGTTCACTAACTTTAAACTGTGCGGTGCGCGCGCAGTTTCCGTTGCATGCTTATGCTTTACTTTCAATGAATCAAAAGAAGGTTAGAATAGTAGCGTCTAATAGTATTTTCTACATGTCTACATAATAAAATAGCTTTCTTACCTGTATAATGTCTGTTGCTGCATAAAAATTCTCAGCAACTGCGGAGGGTATGCTTCCGTTCGAAGTTTTGGTCGGTATTGGAAAATTCTGAACGTCGTAGGCTGGCGCTCGAGAGGTGGGGGGTCGCGGTAAAGTTAGATTATAAAACGAAGGCGATGTGAACTTGATTTCCTCCGGAAAACTGTTCACGCTCGTGAAGTCTGAAATGATAAAAGGAAATGGCTTAAGTTTGCAGGTATTTGAATCTCAAAAGCTAAAAGATCAAGAGTAACATTTTTGGAACGTTTTCGGCTATTTCAACAGTGTATGCAATTATAAAAATATAAATACTTAATCTTAAAATGACGCAGAGGCAAAATAAGATCAATTACACTAAGGAACATAAACTTTGGTTTGGTGAGTTCAAGAAGGTGAAGTCATTAGTAAATTCTAGTAATTAAAATCATTTAAGTATATGTATCAACTAAACGTTAAATGCTGGTAGATGGAAAGAAGTACATACATTTCGTCTAGGTCAGTATCTAGTGAATTACTGGACTAAAGGAGGGTCATTGTTTTCAAATTTTGATATGATGTCTGATGGTTGCATATTAGCATTGAAAATGTGTTGGTCAATTTTTGTGTAAATTTTCCCGGTTTGTAAACGAACGTCTTATAGAATAGGTTGAACAGGTATACTTTGTTTAGTTTCTGTAGCGATGCGACCTTCAGTTTGACCGGCGCAAAGTAGAAAAGAACAGCACTAGGCCAGAAAAGGAAGGAGACAACTCTCGGCCAAACTCTTAACCGGTGAGGAGCGTATAATCCGTACAGTACTGCACGGAAAAATTGACCATTTTATCCAGTACAATTGCATTGCTCAAATGTGCTGTTATTGGTACCATTTACTACTGAAAATATCAACGAGATGTTTATTTATATTTGAAGACATATTAAAGGCTT
>NW_020439076.1:786859-790870 GCF_000699045.2 Agrilus planipennis
ATTTAAACTTTCAAAGGTGTATTCTCGATGAAACATTTTCAATAATGAAGGAAAAGAAAGGAAAAGATGTTTCAACAAAACTGTTTATTCCTCGACAATTGTTTCGACTTCTAAAAGGTCATTTTCAAGAGTACAATAGTTACTATAGTTACTTGTAAATAAAACAAAAACGAAAAGTGCATTCGAAAAATACGCTTCGTACTTCTAGATTATAATGAGAGCTTTGATTTGAGACTTCAACTACTCTTCTAACTTGTATACATCAAGAATAATCCATTTAATAAGACTCAAAAAATCTCATTTGCCTAGAAACGACTGATATGGGGCCTTAAGTCTATTTGCGAGACTGGAGCTGGATAATGATGTGACTATGGTCTATTTGGGAGGCTAATAGTCAGAAGAAGAAGAGTCTACCAGAGAGACTAATTTATTCCAAGTATTCATACTGTAATTATATACATGGATTAAATGTAAAAAGTTTATCCAGCAGTTTGGTCCGAGTTCGATGGTTGACCCAATTTTGGTCAATCGACAGCGCCGGTAGAAATGCTGTATGCTACCGGTATGTCTATGATTATATACCATGCAGAGTGTACCCACAGCTTTAATATATTTAAAACATTCATGTTTTACTTTTTTCTCATGGTGCCTTCCATTAAGTGTAGGTGGTCTAATCCAACTTCCTTAAACTACCTTAGGATCAGGGTTGGATTAGTTTCCTTTCAAATATTCGATTATTTACCTACATCCCCTGCGCCCCCACCTTTTTGTTACCAGCAGCGAACACTTTTTTAATGTTGTACGAGATCGTTTCCTTACGATTTGCAATCAAGTAACTCACACTATATCGTGTTCCATAGTCTATCACAAGGCTTTACTGAGGTATCTACTTGCCCAAATGAATAAGTGAAGACACAAGAATATTAAGGTCTTTATTATCATAAGGTCGTCAGTTTTAAGACTGGTTGGACACGTACCTCCACTCCTCCCTATCCTGAGCTTATCTTCGCATTTCCCTAAATTTAGAACATTCCACATCCTTAACTATTTGCGAACAGTAATCTAATTCAGGTTTACCTCTACTCCTCTTAACTTCTGTTACTGCCTCTAATATGTCTCTTTCTCATGCCTGAAAAGGTGTTCTATCAACCTATCTTGCCTATTTTTTATTGACTTCTATAGAGTCCTCTGTTCTCCTATTCTTTCTAATACCTCTTCATTCCTAACCTTCTCCATCCACGGTATCCTCATCATTAGGCGGACCACATTTCGTTTTAAATTTTTCCACCGCGCCCACGATCTATGTTTCGCACCAGTACAGCACCGCGCTCCAAACATACACGTTTAACAATCTTTTTCGAATTTCTAAATTAATCATTCGCGAGCACAGAAGTGACTTCTTTTTATTAAAGGCGACTCGACCCTTCGCTATTCTTTGCTTTATATCCCTACTAGTCCTTCCGTTGTAACATATCTTGACTTCCTAGATACCTAAAATCATCGACTTCTGTTAATCCTTTGTCTTCTATCTTTACATTCGCTCTTTCCCTACTTTTTCTAAGGTCTTTATAAGTGTATAGATATTATTGCGATTGTTGTATAACTACGAGGATTAGAAACTCATCACTATTCCAAGGATCATCTGTTTCTTCTGTAGTTTCTAAATTATTTTTAAAGTGATTTAATCAACTGAGAACGTTTGTTGCTACCAGTACTTTGACAGCAAATCATTCAAACTCAATTTAGACCGGAAACTAACGAAAAATGGATCAGAGAAAGATAAGGCTCTATTTTCGCCTTTACGAAGTAATATTACTAGTGTTCTCATAAATTTGAATGTGCGATCTATTGAAAACGATTCATTCTTCACATACGAGAACCTCCTTCGTCCATGTTCATTTGAATATTCATGGCCCTCTTCGAATAGAGACGTTTCTCATTCCCGATCCACAGGTATCCATTTCAATAGGAGGTTCATATTCACACTCGAAAAATTTAATATCGCTAGTTCTGTGTAACTGCATTCTTTGTATTATCATTGATAATCATATTTTACGTACAACGGTCTAGTTGACTAAATTTGAGAAATCGGTTAAGACTGTACATTAATATCTGTCTTAGGTATTCAAAAAATGTGTATTTTTACAAAAAATCTAACGTACACTTTATGTATTTTGTGTTTTCAAAAACCGATTTAAATTTACTAGGAAAACACTCAAACTGTCACGGCGTCTTAAATGTGTATATGCACGACGGTTGTTAGGTGTTTCGAACGGTGTAACGTCACAGTTTCTGATCGGTGTTCACTGTTAACTAAAAACCTAATTTTGCTGATTTTATTGTCTGAAAATATTGTTAATCTTTATTTTTTTTATAGAACAAACAGAATAGCTCAAAACCTCAACGCCAAAGTTTTTCCAATCTTCATATTTATTTTTTATAACAAATAATTTATTTTTTTGTTATCTCCATATCGTGATTAATCATTAGAAAGTCTAATTCATCCGATTTATTCCTAGTGGACACAAGCTCATTGCCTCAAAATTGTTTCCTTGTTTATATGACATAATGAATTCTTATTTTTGTCATTGCAGAGCCTGGCGTGGAAGCCGGCGATAAACATGACAAACACGTACGGTCCTTCTTTAGTTAAATTTGTAACCATGTATGTAAACATAACGTAAACAGCCCCCTCTTGCTTCTAGTCTAAACCTACAACCAAATGATATTTCCCACGTACATACAGCATAGAAAAGGGATTTAGAAAGCAACCCCGACTACGGTAAACTTATCTTGCGAGGAGACGCGGCTAAACATAGTAACGGATTATCTGCACGTTCGCAGAAACAAGCCGCAATATTTACAAATTTTCGTCTTGACTGACTCAGATAACCCGCAACGCTAATTAAACATGCATGCGAGACAATAACGGATACAGCTAGATCAATCCTCTTACGAAAGAGGCATCACAGCACGCTATGAATAGTTAACATCTATAGTTGGGACGATTAAAATTGCTACAAAGTCTGTGAGAATGGACGTATCTTTTTTCTTGTTTTCACTTGGGAGTGTAGTAAGTGGTGTAGAAGTTGTTTAGGTATGCAACAAATCAGGGTCGGCTTTAAAACTGCCTGGTTGGAGTTGGATCTTTAAACAAAAATCTTTGCTTTCCTAAATTCCTGAGAAAGTGAAACTTTCTTTAAAGTCCGATGCTTGTCAACATGCTCAAATTCTACTTGTTTGCATCTCTTTCTGTTATACATTAATTGGTGTTATGTTATTCTTTTTTCTTCATTAGGGTCCGCTGCAATTCCTACGTGACATCTCTTTTCTATGTTTACAATCTGTCGTGAGTAAAAGTAGGCGTTCTGTACTTAGTAAATCGAAACAAGGCGATAGTTTTATTGCGGACTTTGTTGTAGAAACAAAAATGAAGCCGAAAATTTGGTAAATGCCTAGATGATGACCCCTAAGGGGGGGGGGGTTGGGATCGAAAGAGGAGGCTCCCCCACCACTGTACCATAAAAAGTTCGTGGCGGTCTCACCCCCATAAAAAGTTATGGGGGTTAGATGGGGGTGGGGGTAGGGGGGATCGAAAGAGAGTGGTCATCTGAGTAAAATTCCATAAAAAATTTGCGGCGGTCTCACCCCTATAAAAAGTTATGGGAGTTGAAAGTTGATTATTTTCATACACAATAATTCAAATAAAATCCAATAAAAAAAATATTTTTAAGCGGCTGGAGGTGGGGGATCGAAAGAGGGTGGTCACAACAAAACAAAACCCAATAACCTAACCTATACTACCCTACTGATAAAGATATTTAAATAATGTTTTATATAACTTTCTCAATATTTTTATGTAGTTTTCATTAGTTTTACCTTTGAATATTGTTTAAGAATGACTATATAAATATTTACATGCCTAGAAATGTATAAAAATTGGCATATTTATTAACTTTGAACCCCTACAACTTTTTATGGGGGTGAGACCGCCACGAACTTTTTATGGTA
>NW_020439076.1:791781-796086 GCF_000699045.2 Agrilus planipennis
ATTTTTTGTTTTTAAAAACATATTTTTTGTTACACCTAGCAGCCAGTAACAAATTGCTGTCGCTCTTAAATACATTAATAGCCTCTAAACATGGCAAACAAAGATTTAAGTAAACTAAAAGTTCATTTTTAATTAGTTTTAATGAAGCTTTATTCCTGTCGTCCCGCCACTTTGCGTTCATAACAGAGAATACTCTTTCTGTAAATGCTGAAGTTGCCGGAACGGACAGCAAAAGTGACACTACCTTGAACAGATTTGGGAAATCAGGTTGTTCCGTAAGTATGGCTTGCTATCTTGCCATTTTTCTGTGCTATATTATTGATGTAAAAATACTCTGAATTTCGAATAATTCGCAGTCGAAATAGAGTACAATACTTTACAAAAAAGTACGGGTGGCAACCCTAGTCATAATCCCAAAATCCAAAAAAGAGGTTCTCAATTCGATTGTATTTCTCTTTATGGACATGTTAAGTTTGCTTAAGTTAATAATTCAAACTTAAACAAAAATCTCGTTAATCACAAATTGAGCAAGAAACCGGACAAAACACAGAAAATTGATTTTTACGAAAATATCTGCTATGATTATTCTGTAGCATTTAGTTAATAATTAAAATCCTGGGAATGTACATGGCACCAAAATTATTATAAATCTGGGAACTCAAACAGTACCATTATCATTCAACATGTTTAGAAACACATTAGGAGTGAAAACCAAACGAAATTGGTTACTGGGAAGCGAATGACGAAAGAAGTTAGGGTAACAATACAAACATTTCGTTAAGGGTACGGAGAATTGAAGCAAGTACTATATATAAACTGAAATTTTGTAACATGTTAGGTTTTCAACTGGTAATGATCGCACCTCGGATAAAGCTCATTGGAACCATAACCTGCAGTAGCAGCCTATTCCCGCACCGAGCGGCATGGCCTAGAGGTTTAGTTCATTGCTTGACATTCGGGAGGACGTCGGTTTGATTCTGGGTCCATCTGCCTTGGTCCAAGTTTTTCTGTGGTTTCCTTGGATCACTTAGGAAAATGCTGGGGCAGTAATATTCCACAGATAATCTTTCATTCCCTTTTGTCTTCATTTAGTCTGTCTCGTCTTTCTCACCCGAACCACCACCCACCCGTTCCCACGATTCCTGAAAGAGGCTGAAGAGAGCCTTCCGCCCTACCTTCCGGCGTAGTCCGGAGGGACTGCCCGCCTACCAGCATTACTGGCTGGTGGGAATGAAACACCCAAAAGTTTTTCTTTTTTTTATATAGTCAGTTTTTGGATTGACGACCTTATGATGATGATGATGATGATTATTATATGAGAAGCTTTAAGTCCGATTCATATTACACGTGATGGCAGAAGTATAATCATGGTCAAGTCATGAACAAGACTTTTCCGAAGCATTCACACTTCACAGCCAGGTGATGATCTTGCATGATNTTGACGCGCAATTGCAAGAATAATTTAAGTTGTCAATCTGTTGATGAATTTAAATAAAAATGTTACCGTGCTGTTTATTACCAGAGACATTTTTGAAAAAAGCTTTTACAACACCGTAGCATACAAATGGCTATTTTAAATTATGTGTTCCAATCACAATAAAGAATTGTTTCAAAGTAAGCACAATAAGTGTACATTGCGTCTAAGCATTGTCCTTGCGCATATCTGTTGTGTCGTTTCATTTTATGCAGTAAATGTCCTCTATTATCCTTAGTGTGCTTTGCTTGCACAACTTTTGTCCGTAACTCTCTCTCTGCAGGCAGGTTAATGTTAACTTAAGCCTTTTGGAAAAGTAATTTTCCAAAGTGTTTTTTTACGAGCAACTGAACTCAATGTGTTGCATACTTAAAATGATAAGACACGGAATAAGCAGGTGATGTATAATGGAAAAAGTCGAGGCTGTAAAAGCCCGTTCGGGTTTTAAAAATGAATGCAATTAGAGGAAAGTTCACTACCTACTGGATCCGGAGACTATGTACTATATGATTTTCAAAATAAGGATAAAAAGTTTAATATTTTTACTCCCAAATAAAAACGCCAGTAAACCTACATTTCACAATTTTATTCATCAAATTAAATTACGTCAAGCGAGTCGACCGAACGAAGGAATTCTGTATTCATTTTAAATTTTGTGTAGCGAACTTTTTATGAAGCATGTATATAAAGCCGAATGGTCCATTTTGTTATTTGAATAGCCCTAAAAATGCTTCATAATACTTTCATAGTTCACAGAAATCGGACATGCTAGAAAAAGGAGAAGTTAAACTTATATAACATGGTCAAAGGCGTGTCAGACATTCATTAACATAGAATTCTGTAGTAGCAATAAAAACTAAAAGCGATGAACCACCATAAAAAGGTTATTTTTAAGAAATTAACGAGACATACAGGTAACGCAAACCCTTTGAACAAAGCGTGATATCTTCAAAGGCTTTAAATTGTGTTGGAGAAATTTGTTATTTATACTTGATAGAAGTTAATATCTAATAATTTTTAAACGTTTATTAATATCAAAACCCTCTAAAAATTTCCTCAAATTAATCAAGAAAAATTGTTGCTGCTATGACACCCTCCTCGAGAATCGATCCCGGGACCTTTGACTTTACTTGCCAAACTAGAACTGGTCACGACGAAACGCGCCTACAGCTTTACCGAATTTTTTTTTGTTTAGTTTAGCCTCGAGGAGGAGAAATCTTCAAAAGACACCCCCTGAAGGGGGGTAGTGTCGGATTCGCCGCAGCGCCTACCGACTAAAACCCCTCCTCGAGTCGGTAATCGTCGAAGTTGATTTATATATATCTCCGGAATATTTGAAAGGTGATATCTGAATGTAGTGTAGAGTGTTTCTCGTGAAAGTGCCACAGCTTGGGGGAGGGGGTGTAAAAAGTATAGATAAGAAGTATCCCAGTTAATGTTTGATAATAGTTACCAGTTTGACAGCTGCGTTATTTAATTGTCCGCCGTTATGGCAAGCGTTAAGTGACGAAACACTTATACCTATTCGTGACCTTCGCAACAGCTGGTACACAGACAAGTCAATTGCATGTTTAACGATGAGTAGTAGCCTACACTCCGTAGTTACAGGTCGACACAAATAGGAAGAAGTGTGAATTGTTTCCGCCTATAGTTGTGTGATAAACTGAATGCCTGTGGAAGCGAGGGAAGCTAGTTTTGTTCAACCGTTTGACAAGATAACATCTGGGCGAAACACAATTACTCCTGTTGGTTCTTTTGTATTTTTAACGTTTTTGCTATTGTTATTAGTATTTTTTTTTTGTTTTGTTGCACTACGAGCCACAATGATTTCAAATATTTCAAAGCGGTCAACAATTTGGTTAACAATTCATGTGAGTCCCTTCTCGATGTTTAGAGATATTTATTGAACTTATTTATATAATACTTACACGAAAAGATACTTTAAGAATTTTCCTATACCACCTCGTATTTTGCTAAATTCCTTTGTTTTTAAATTGTTGTAAACAAAGAAACGACTTACCTGTATATTCACCGCTTTTACTAGAGGTAATTCCGTTTTTCTTGAGCAAGCATCCATACTCGGGCTTATTGTTAGGCAAAAGCTTGTAAGGTTCGTGATAGACGGAAGAATTTTCGCTGTCAGATTCTTCACCCCCCGTTACGTGGCCGTAGCGGGTGGCTCCTCCCTTCTTGCCGTTCTTCCTGGATTCCGTCGTCCCCAGGGTGTTCACCTTGCTGCTTTTCACCGAGAGCCGTGAACGAGATAAGCCGTTATTGATGATCGGAGTCGACATGTTCATCTTAAGGTCCTTCATGTTGATCGTGACTCCTGGTTTCGTGCTGCTCGAAACCAACGCGGTATGTTTGTGAAGGAGCGCCACCTTTTTTCTACCCCTTCGTACCATAAGGAACACGGTGCAAGCCAGCAAGATGATAACCATCGCTAAAACGCCCGTTATCAAACCGATGTAGGCCTGAAACAATAAAGGCGTTCATTTACAAATATATAAATTGAGATGAGAAAGATAATCCACTGATAGGGGTGAAGTGAAGTGAAAGGCACGAGAGAAGAGTCAACAAAAACATTAAAAAATTAAAAAATATTTAGTTAGAGATTATTTTGTTTCTTGTTTTATTAATTTTTTCTTGCTTTCTCTGATACTTAGTTTGTATAAAGAGCAACAGGCAGTTATAGAGCTGGGGATGCAACGTAGAGAAGTAAATATTAGGAAGGGAGTCAGGCAGGGATGCACACTGTCACCGCTACTTTTTAATCTATACATCGAAGACGCCATCAACATCATTAAAGACAGTACAACTGTAGGGATAGA
>NW_020439076.1:798129-800548 GCF_000699045.2 Agrilus planipennis
TTTGTAGCCCATTAAATAAATTATAATATCAGTAGAGTATTTATGAAATTAGATTGTTAGAAAAATTAAGGGGGCGCAATATTTTTTTTTTTTTAAAGGGGGGCCCAGGTACAAAAAGGTTGGAAACTACTGCAGTAAGGTAAAGACCAAGACTAGAAGTTTTGTTTGGCTCATCACTAAGATTATGTAAATTTTAACTCCGTTAAATGGCTTTTTTTTCAGCGTTGAGGGTATCGATTAATAAAATAAAATTTATTGCATTTCACCGTAAATGAAAATTCGGCCGGACTACTTTAAGATAGAAAACTTGACTTATAACGTTATCAAAAGGAAATGAAAACAAGTGATTCTCGGTCGAAGCAGATTTCCGCCTCGGTTTCGACTACCGAATTTCGGTCAGATTAAGGGTAATAAAAGTTGCTGCAAATGACTGCCATAAATCTCACCTGCGTGTTACTGGTGGGACTGGTGGCAGGGGTGATTTCCTTGCGGGTGTGAGTGGTTTCACCACTTTCGAGACCCGGTGCAGCTGTCGAAATCGGCACTTCGGACTGCAGGTAATTCTCGTAGACATCTGCGCTTACGTTCTGCGGCAGTCGAACTAGAACAAAAGAAAATTCGTTAAGACATCCACTTATCACTTTTCTGCTTAATTAGTCCGTAAATTTTAGCGAATATAAGAAATTACTTCTTACAATCAAACCTACGATCTTTATTCCTGGAATGGAATTGTGATATGCCAGGATACTGAGTATTTCTTACAATCTTTGTATGTGCAGGATGACTGAAAATTGCTCTTATTCATCTCGGGAGAATAAACTAACACTAATTTGGAATGATTTAACATCTATTACTTGGGGTCGGATGAAATGCACCATTTTCGAGAAAATCTGTTTCGGTTTTCAATATGTAACACATCTTTTAGGACACAACATAACATCTAATAGTGAATTTTGAACATCGCAGTGACGTATCAGCATTTCTTCACACCCTTTTATATGTACGATAATATTCTCGGAGAGATTTCATAATAAACATTAAACTGAAATTAACTTTCTATCGTCTACATATTACTCGAAATTAATGGAAAAATTTGTTGCATCTGTTACTCCTTCGCCGGGAATCGAACCCAGGCACCAGGTGTTACCCACCAATACTCTACCACTAAGCTAAAAAAGGTGACATGAGCAACAACGATATGTACCCCCAAGATGTCACAGGTATCAAATACGAAATATTTAGTTCTCATTAGACTGCTTTCTATTAAAAGCACAGCAACGAATTTAGCCGTATTTAGTTTTAAGAGACAGAAGTAATTCTTTAATCACCAAAGTTCTGATAATTGTGCAATTAGATTACTGTAACTATAATTATTCATCTACATTGCTCTTGTACGTATTTGTGTTTCTTGGGTGCTTTTAACTTATTGATTGTCTTTTGTTCGTTTTTGTATAACAACTTGATTATTTACATTAGTGTTTTCTGTACTTTTAATTATTAAGTAAGAAACGCTAAATAACTAGGTGTCCATGTTTCGGGAATTATTAATGATTTTATAAGCAGTTTTGGAAAAAACTACATTTTATTGAAGCAGGCGTATAGGTTCAGAAGTTTACTTTTTTCAAATAAATGCATTTAACTTCCGAAAAATTAATTCATTTCAGTTCATTCTCATGCTAAAAAGAGTAAAGTTTACTTGGTCCTATGAGACTTCCAGTGGTAAAAAGCTTCGATATTTGTGTAGGAAGAGTCGGGAATTGTTATAACAAGCCAAACGAATTTAGAAAATTTGGATACAATACTACCAATTGCCCAGCCGATTTCTTGCTAAAATTCGACATTATCTTCTATTTCCTATTTATGTTAAATGCTATATTATTTGAATGTTACATTTCAAAATGTAGAAGAGTCTATATCCATCACATACTTAGAATTTCATTTCTTCTCTGCGAAATTGATTTTCATCAACACACAAAAAGGATTTTCGCTGTATTTTTTGTGAATTTTCGGTGTATTTTTCTTCAAGATGTGGAAATGCAAGTTCAACCCCTTGCATCTCACCTGCCGACGTCATGGTAAAACATGAGCATTTCTTTCAACATTAAGACCAATAACGGAAACTATATCAGTATGGCAGTGGTTTCCAACTTGTGGGGCACCCCCACTCCAGGGGGGCGCAAGATTGTTGCATGGGGTACATGCAGCTGTTTCCAAAATATCATTTTCTATTACAAACCAAAAAAGTTAATAGGTGTCAAAAACTAGTTTTTCTACAGTAGCTGTCATAAAAACAAAGTATCGATCTCGCTTAGTGATTGAAAAGGAACTGAGATCCGCGATTTTTGTGTTGAAAGACAAGCTTAACTGTCGCATTAAATTTTTATAATGTTGTAATTGTTAGAAAAATTAAGGGGGCGCA
>NW_020439076.1:801996-827902 GCF_000699045.2 Agrilus planipennis
ATATTTTTACATAATAAAGTACTTATATTATTTTGTAGCCCATTAAATAAATTATAATATCAGTAGAGTATTTATGAAATTAGATTGTTAGAAAAATTAAGGGGGCGCAATATTTTTTTTTTTTTAAAGGGGGGCCCAGGTACAAAAAGGTTGGAAACTACTGCAGTAAGGTAAAGACCAAGACTAGAAGTTTTGTTTGGCTCATCACTAAGATTATGTAAATTTTAACTCCGTTAAATGGCTTTTTTTTCAGCGTTGAGGGTATCGATTAATAAAATAAAATTTATTGCATTTCACCGTAAATGAAAATTCGGCCGGACTACTTTAAGATAGAAAACTTGACTTATAACGTTATCAAAAGGAAATGAAAACAAGTGATTCTCGGTCGAAGCAGATTTCCGCCTCGGTTTCGACTACCGAATTTCGGTCAGATTAAGGGTAATAAAAGTTGCTGCAAATGACTGCCATAAATCTCACCTGCGTGTTACTGGTGGGACTGGTGGCAGGGGTGATTTCCTTGCGGGTGTGAGTGGTTTCACCACTTTCGAGACCCGGTGCAGCTGTCGAAATCGGCACTTCGGACTGCAGGTAATTCTCGTAGACATCTGCGCTTACGTTCTGCGGCAGTCGAACTAGAACAAAAGAAAATTCGTTAAGACATCCACTAATCACTTTTCTGCTTAATTGGTCCGTAAATTTTAGCGAATATAAGAAATTACTTCTTACAATCAAACCTACGATCTTTATTCCTGGAATGGAATTGTGATATGCCAGGATACTGAGTATTTCTTACAATCTTTGTATGTGCAGGATGACTGAAAATTGCTCTTATTCCTCTCGGGAGAATAAACTAACACTAATTTGGAATGATTTAACTTGGGGTTCGGAAATGCACCATTTTCGAGAAAATCTGTTTCGATTTTCAATGTGTGACACATTTTTTAGGACACAACATAACATCTAATAGTGAATTTTGTGGTTATTAGCTTTATAAAATTCAGATCCTTGTAACAAGAAAACCGAAGTAGATTTTCTAGAAAACCCCCCATTTCCGACCCCCAAGTGAAAGAGGTTCAATCATTCCAAATTAATGATATTATCTTCTCCCGAGAGCAATACGAACAATTTCCAGTAACCCTAAGTATATAAAAAAGCTTGTCCTGGATGACTAACTGATGATCAACGTACAGCCGAAACTACTGGATCGATTCCACTCAATTTTTGGTAGCATATCCTAATTATTACACAGGGGCGCATTAAGGACAGAATTCTATGAACATCGCAGTGACGTATCAGCATTTCTTCACACCCTTTTATATGTACGATAATATTCTCGGAGAGATTTCATAATAAACATTAAACTGAAATTAACTTTCTATCGTCTACATATTACTCGAAATTAATGGAAAAATTTGTTGCATCTGTTACTCCTTCGCCGGGAATCGAACCCAGGCACCAGGTGTTACCCACCAATACTCTACCACTAAGCTAAAAAAGGTGACATGAGCAACAACGATATGTACCCCCAAGATGTCACAGGTATCAAATACGAAATATTTAGTTCTCATTAGACTGCTTTCTATTAAAAGCACAGCAACGAATTTAGCCGTATTTAGTTTTAAGAGACAGAAGTAATTCTTTAATCACCAAAGTTCTGATAATTGTGCAGTTAGATTACTGTAACTATAATTATTCATCTACATTGCTCTTGTACGTATTTGTGTTTCTTGGGTGCTTTTAACTTATTGATTGTCTTTTGTTCGTTTTTGTATAACAACTTGATTATTTACATTAGTGTTTTCTGTACTTTTAATTATTAAGTAAGAAACGCTAAATAACTAGGTGTCCATGTTTCGGGAATTATTAATGATTTTATAAGCAGTTTTGGAAAAAACTACATTTTATTGAAACAGGCGTATAGGTTCAGAAGTTTACTTTTTTCAAATAAATGCATTTAGCTTCCGAAAAATTAATTCATTTCAGTTCATTCTCATGCTAAAAAGAGTAAAGTTTACTTGGTCCTATGTATATTTGAAAATTTTCTAAACAATTGAGTATAATTCAGTCGTGTTTTCGGTAAAATAAAATTGTATAAGTACCTATATAAAACGAATAAGTATTTTAACTACACGTACAGCTGCTTAATGTTTTTCAGTAAAACGATTAATAGATACCTACCGAGAGTCACTCCTGGTGCCGAACTTAATAGCTTAAATAAACAATGTACCGGAAAACACGAACGTAAAATTTAACGCTGCAGTAAAAGAAATCTATCCAATAAATCCCAAAAACTGTAACACGCCACAGATAATTCTAAAGTCTCGTCGACCGGAAATTATTGTCAGTAAACTGGAAACCGATACATTACTGCTTAAATCGATGATCAGAGAGAGTAACATTGTAATCGAAAATTTTATACATACATATATGTTATGTTCTTCGTTGTGCTTCAAGAGAGCTCTTTAAATTTCTTAAATCCACAAATATTATATCACATTTAATATAGGTCGTAGGGTTGTCAGAGTCCGAAAACTGGTTGAGCGCACATCTCCACTCCCTCTTATGGTGGGTCAATTTTCGCAACCGTAACTAAGCATTTGCGAACAACAATCTATTCTCATCGTATTTTCTTTTATTGATTTTGACAGCGTCCTTTCATCTCCAATTTACCTATTCTTTCTACTACCTTCTCATTAAAACCTTTTCTATCTATGCTTGGTATTACTTTCATCGTTTCTCTAAAAGTCTAAAACACACTGCATACTTATCACTCAGTCTTGCTACAAATATACACTATGCCTGATCAGTACTCCAGAAAAATACATAAAAAAGAAAAAGAATGAGCCATATCGCACTATTCAGTGACATATATAAACATGAGGGTAATGACCTTATCAAAAGCCCCAACTACTTCAGTATTCGCGTGATGCCGCCAGTGCGTTCTCATTGTACTGTTCGTATGTGACCACCACGTCTGTAGATTCTGGGTGAGAATATTTTTTGTATGATATTTTCACCCTCAACTTATTTCTGTTTTTTGTGGTAGTAGCAGTAACTTTGTCAATTGAATAGTAACTACGGAGTGCAGCCTACTACTGATCACTACACTCGCAATTCACCTGTCTGTGTACCAGTTGTTGCGAAGGTCACGAGTAGGTATGAGTGTTTCGTCACTTGACGCTTGCCAAACTGGCAACTGTTCTCAATATTGACGACTGGTTAAATGGGGTACTTCTTGTGCATACTTTTTACACCCTTTACGCTGTTACGCTATTACAAGATGCACCCTACACTGCCTCCAGATGTTACCTATCAAATATTCCGGAATACTGATTAGACGTACTGTATAGGTATATATTCTTAACAATATTTTTCGAATTTCTTGCAGATTCTCCGTTGTTCTTGAACAGCAAATTTTCATGGTTACTTATAGACGATGTATCACATTCAGTGTACTTATTGTTTATTTTGGAGTGGCCCAATTTTCATAAAATTGACTATTGCCTATTGCAGTATTTACTTGGGCTTGTATTTATTTTCTCTGGTAATACGAATAAAGTACGAAATGAGTAAATTCCCGCGTGTATTTACGTAGAACATCGTTGAAAATTCCCCAGTTCTCTATAATAAGGAATTTACCTTTCAAACGATAAACTTTCGGGATGGGTATTCAAGGACTTTAGATTCGGCTTTCACCTGTCCGATTCAATGGAGCGTGGGACCATGTTTATATTTCAAATACAAAGTCAACAGATGCTGGAACGAAGTTAATTAACTAGAACCGAAGACGGGAATGCGCTAGTGCTGTGTTTTCAGAAAACCGAGGGCGATTTTGGAAAGTTACCGCCAAAATAGGAAGACTGATTAAGCACAAAACGAAGATTTATGATTGTTTACTTACGTCTTAAAACGGAAAATTGAACCCGTATTATTTCAAACTACATAGAAACGGCCGTCTTGGCGAATAATGGAAAAATATTCCAACCGTTCTAATATTATATATGAAATTTCTTTTATATATAATATCATGAGTGCTGTCAGCACAGGGCAATGTAGTGTTACATAGTTAGTATCAGCAATTTCTTATGCTGAAGTGTACGATGTGTTGCATACCTATTTACAAACAATTCCTTTAAATTGAATTTTTCAAACAATTTTTAACACAAAGAAAGTGATTAAACAAATAAATAAACAGTTTCGAGCTAATAGTGACTGATAAGGGGGAAGAACTAGCACTATATAGAGAAAGTGCGCATATGTTTATTTCCAAGATGATTCTTTCTTAAATAGTTATTTTTTTTTTTCTAAAAACATATTTCGCAGTACTAAAAAGTACAAAGTTCCCACGATATCTTGTGCGTGACAGTGTTATTTTCGTTTTGATCAAGTCTTTCTTTCGCGGTTTTTATTTTCATTCTCACGACTTCGAGAGCACGCCTGTCGCATTGCACTCACCGACTTGACAATAAAAATATAATAACAAAGACATTTTGCATTGTGTCTCCAAATTGAAGATGCTGNGTCGAATTTTTTTAACCATTACAAACTACCTCAAGTTAATGAGTTGTCACAACCAACAGCAACGACTTTCCCTCATTAACTTGAGGTAGTTTGTAGTGGGTAAAAAAATTCGACTAATGATTTTTCATATTAATAGAAGTCTAATATATACACTTTATAAATTTTCTGACTGTTACTACGTATTGTTAAAAATATTTTGAGAGTTTAGGAAATTTTTCAAGAAAGCAGGTGATAGAGGGGGTTGAAAAAATATATTTGAATCTGCTATATATGCGTCACCAGTGGCAAAAAACAATTACTTAATGACAAAATATTAAAAGCTCTACCATGAGGAAATTATATAATAAACTAAGTCAGCTACCCTTTAATAAAATTAGCCGGGTGATAAACTTGGCCATAACGGGGTAAATGTCGAAGGAATACTGAAGCAATCGAATATTCGCTTTTGTGTATACGCATTCGCATGCATGTATGTACAATATTTGTATGTGTTGGAAGTTTGCTAGCTGCCATGGTTGGAGTTTAACCAAACTAGCGCGCTCAAGTTTAGGAATACGTATACGAAAACGACAGGCTCGATTATGAATATGAAAGCAACAAGCAATAGGAAGTTTATATCTTCATGGAAAGTTATTTGACGTTATGATTTATTAAAATAACCCGAGGCATGTGCTTCAAAATCCCCGTCAGGCAGCAGAGAAGTCGCAATGAGTAACATATGGTATATTTACAAAAATAGAATGCGTATACCACAAGCTTATGTAAAGATATTTTATATTTCGAAAACAATTTAATTGAAAATGTCAAGTCCTTTTGGAAGTATGTTAATAACCTAAAGTCTAATAACAGTTTTTCCTCTTATACATGCAAATCGATGACATGCAGTCGTCTGTGCATAGCAAATCATTTTCAATCTATTTTCGAGTCCGAGCTCTAATTATAAACTTTATGAAGTTCACAGCTTTTCGCCAACTCCGTCCAGCATTTCTTCATTTTCGCTTAAACAGGCGTTCCTCTCAGTTCGGGAATCAGTTAACTCCGGTCCTGACGGCCTGCCTCAATGCTTCATCAAGAAATGTCAGCTTGTTCTGAATGAAGCTATCTTAGAGCTTTTTATTCGTTCTCTGGAAGAAGGCTAATTTCCTCTTTCATGAATGTCATCTTATATTCTCCCGATACACAAAAAAGGCAATAAGGAAGACATCGAAAACTGTAGATCAATATCTATCCTAAGCACTCTAGGGAGGTTATTGGACCAACTTGTCGCTGATCATTTTGTTGACTGTTGTTGTTCTTTTCTGGTATTATATTGCAACTGCCTTTGCTCAAGGAATCAAGGTTGACTCAATCTATATTGTCTTCCATGTTTCTGATGACTCTGTCAATCATTACCGCCTACTTGCCAAGCTTCCTTCGATCGGTATTCAGGATAAAATATTGTGTTGGTTAGCCTTTTACCTCTGCGATCGGAAACAAGCTGATTTTCGGTTGTGTATCTAATTTCGGTAGAACCCTGGGGAACACCTGAAGTGACCCCCAGGGGTTTTCACCTGGACCCTCTACTTTTTATATTTTTCATAAATGATATTGCTCATCTTTTAACTAATGTTCAACTTCTAATCTGTGTTGATATCAAAATCAAGTAAATCCGATTCACTTAACATTCAAAGAGATCTTGAGGCGCTCTACAAAACTGGGCATGTACTGACCTTTTACTATTCTGTTTGTTTTCAATTTTTGTCATTTATGTTTTGTATTGATCAATTTTTTTTTATAAAAAGCTATATACTGCTCGCTGAAGTATTGAAATACAAATAAAATAAAATTGTTGAAATATATTTACCTGATCTGCTAAATTGCTTTTGCGTTAAAAGGATATTCATTATAACCAAATAAATAATTGTATTTCTGCATTATTGAATTAATTTTTGAATTAACTTGACCCACTACAAATAACTTCAAATTCAAATTCAAATTCATTGCCTCGGAATCGAACTCGGACCCTTGGTTTTACGTACCACTAAAATAGAAGGAGATGACTGCAGCAAGAGCAAACTAGGTACCCACGTACTGTCGATGTTGCTGCTGTTCGTAGATAAGTGGTAAAGCAGTAGGGCGCAAAATCAGTTGCCCGGGTTCGATTCCCGGCGAGGGAGTGCAGCAGCATTAATTTTTTCTCATTATTTTGAGGCTATTTCTAGTGGGTAAAGTTAATTTAAAAAATTAATTCATATAATTGTTTTAATTGTGTCTCTATTTACTTTTTACAGAAATAATAGTGCTTTTACAGTTGTCTCAATTATTTCAAGTATAATCTCATCAAAAGCACATAAAGAAACTTCAATCTCTTGACGACCTTAGTTTAATATGTGGTGATTAAATTTATTTAATGAATACAGATATTTCTTTTCGATTATCTTTTATGCACTTAACAATAACTATAACAAAAGGTACTGATGTAGTACATCTATGATACTATAGAATTATTCGAGCAGCAGAAATGTCGGTTTATAATTCAGCTTTTGTGTACGCTTAATCGAAGTTTCAGTATTCCATAGCAATATTATCGAATTTATGGGACCTATCAATGTAAATTCTACGACTGGAGAATAAATTCAAAAGAAAATCCAGTCGGTTGGAAATTCGACGAATAAATGGCTCGGTTCGCAAGGCGATGAACGCTCTATTTTCCAATATTTAGGAATTTTTCAGTCGAATAAAGGGTACACTTGAATCCTTAGATGGCAATATACCAATAGCCGTAAACCTACATATATATCAACATCTATTATATTAGGTACATACGTTTTATTCGAAACTAATAATCTAATACGTCGTTATTAGTAATGAATGTACAATAATATATATTCATTTATGAGAAAGTACAAAATATACATATGCAGAGGCACCAAGCGAGATAAACGATCGATTTATTGATGACAAATTCGTAAATGATTTCGCTGCTAGTTGGTGAATTGATGCTATCCTGATTCAGGTCAAAAGGCCGTCGTCGGTTGAAGTTGTTTCCTAACGTTTCGCTACCACATTCAGCATCAGAGATGGAAGGATCTCTAAAGAAGCACGCCATGGCGGTTAGACCCGAATCAGGCCAGCATCTATTTATTGAAGACTTCGTTCGCGAAAAACTACTTAAAAAAAGGTAGCCTTGATAATCTTCTCTTCATGTCTATTAAGTCCCATTGAAATCGGTTTAGACGTTTTAAAGATTAACCCCTACAGAAAGAGAAAGAGACATTTTTTTTAAGGGTTCAGCGTAGAAATGACAATTTTCAAATTGTCAGTTGCTACTAATAGGTTATAGCTTCTGAAGCTTGTTAAAATGACTCCTTCTGGACATATCCATCAGTGATCACACGTGGCGCGTGATGCGTGATGCTGTGACGCGTGACGTTACACTTTTCGGTTTTATACCCTACTTAATTTCCTTCATACCGTCAATAAAGAAGTTTTACTTCAAAAAGTGGCTCCGTTTTATTTTGAGAATTTTGGCAATTATTATAGAAATTTAAAAAAATAAATACGTCGATAACAAACAATTTTCTATCTATACATAAAAGACACGATTAATCAAAAATAAAATCAATTTCTTTCAAGGTACCTACGTGAACTTCTATACAATTTATTTTTGAATGCCGTTGTCGTGGGTGAACTTTACCAATCCGAAAAATATTTATAAAAAAGTAACTGCTTCATGTAAGAATATTGCGCCCTCCTAGAACGTTGACAAACCTTCCACTGCACGCTCTGATCTATCAGAAAATATATTTACGCGGGTCTAGAATTTAAAACGGTTTTCGAAAAAAATATACCTCTTTTCTAGCTAGGGGATAGATGTGCTTGTTTTATAGAATAGATACGTACGCAATTATATACTTTGGCCGTAAGTTGAGTACCGAACAGTGGGATATTCTATTACACCATCTATTGAATAGTACGACCTAATATAGAAAAATGCGAATCATCTTTTCTTATGAATAATAAAGTAATATAAGGAGATACTTTTAATTTTTGTAGTGTTAATTCGGTTTACTAGTGAATTTTTGAATTAATTTTATATCGTACACTACAGGTAACTTTAAATTAATGAGGAAAATTTGTTCAGCAACAATTTAATATAAATCTAATAAATGAAATTTAAAGTAGTGATGAGGAAAGCAAGACCAAGACTCAGTTTCGCGTAAGGTTTGGTCTTAGTCTTGCTGATAGATCTCGGTCTTGGTCTTATTTGTTTGGTTTTGGTTTTAGTCTTGACCTTTTCGCTCTTGGTTTTTATGTTGGTCTTGATCTTGACATTTCCGCAAGACCAAGACTCAGTTTTGTGTTTGGTCTTCGCCTAACTGATAGATTTCGGTCTTGGTCTTGTTCGTTCGCTTTGAGTTTTAACCTTGACCTTGTTCGTTTCGTCTTGGTCTTTATTTTGCATTTTTACAAGACCAAGACTCAGTTTCGCGTAAGGTTTGGTCTTAGTCTTGCTGATAGATCTCGGTCTTGGTCTTATTTGTTTGGTTTTGGTTTTAGTCTTGACCTTTTCGCTCTTGGTTTTTATGTTGGTCTTGATCTTGACATTTCCGCAAGACCAAGACTCAGTTTTGTGTTTGGTCTTCGCCTAACTGATAGATTTCGGTCTTGGTCTTGTTCGTTCGCTTTGAGTTTTAACCTTGACCTTGTTCGTTTCGTCTTGGTCTTTATTTTGCATTTTTACAAGACCAAGACTCAGTTTCGCGTAAGGTTTGGTCTTAGTCTTGCTGATAGATCTCAGTCTTGGTCTTATTCGTTCAGTTTTCGTTTTAGGGTCGACCTTGTTCGTTCGGTCTGGTCTTGATATTGCATTTTCGCAAAACCAAGACCAATATCAAGACTCAGTTTTGCAAAAGTTTTGGTCTTGGTCTTACTGATAGATGTAGGTCTTCGTCTTGTTCGTTTGGTCTTGACATTGACATTGCATTTTCGCAAGGGTGCTAAGCTTTGCTCAAGAAATTTTGAGAGTTCGATTAGTTTAGGACAGTTTTCAGAAGAGTTCGAGATATTTTCAGACACCCGATAATGCATTTTCATACTTATAAAATAGCAAAAAAATATGACGGCAAATTAATATATAATTTTAATGTTCAATGAACTTTCTACTTTGTCTACAGGTAGGTAATGTATATTGTGCTTTACACGGCAACGTCGTTGTAAACTCTTTCGAAAAAAGGAGAAAACCGGAAAAAAAGTATGTATTGGATGTACATTAACGTAATGAATATTCAAGGTATGCCGGAAGGGCTTTTAGGAGCAGACAGTGGCGTGTTGTAATAAGTCGTAGTTACCGTTTCTAGATTTACTTGTTCAACGAATTATTGTGAAAATAAGATCTTTGAAGTAAAATTTAGGACAAGTGTAATAAATAAATTCAAGAATGATAGGGTCAGATTGGTACAGACTTTTGCGGCGAGTAGGTGAATTAATGCCGTACCGATTGGGTTTAAACGCCGTCGGTTGTAACAATAAAGCGATAGGTAATTTCTGTTCGCCGTTGGTATTGCATAAAATTGAGCATATTAGTAAGTGAGAATAGTAACCTTCTATTTACTTACAATTACTGTTAATCTTTGATTCTTTTTGCATCAACAAAATCGTTCAGAACCTCAAAACCTTGAATCTTTTCACTAATTAGTATTTAATAGTACATACAAAAAAGATTATTTATTTTCGCATAATTTTGTTCGTATATAAGACTGATAAAATTTGGCATTTATTAATGGTGTAGATAGAGAGTCGTTGTGAGCTGATAATCTTTGTTAATACAACTCAGAAATTACGCGTAGTAATCGAAATCCTTAAGGCTAGCGTCTAGGGCAGGTCCCAAATCTTCGTTAATCTCTATGATTTAAAACAGTTCATTATACAATAACGAAGATACCTCGTCAATTCTAACCTTCTCTATCCACGGTATCCTCAATATTCGCCTGTAACACCACATATCGAACGCTCCTAACCTTTTCTTTTCCGCAACTTTCGCACCCGTACAGCGCCGCACTTCTTTTTATTGAAAGCAACTGCACCCTGCATTATCCTTTGCTTATATCCTTACTACTCCTTCCGTCCTGACTTATCTGAATTCCTAGATACCTAAAATCAGCCACTTCTTCTAATTTTTATCTTTATATTCGCTCTTTCCCTACTTTTTCTTCCCTTGCTTACCAGTATTTTTGTTTTACTTTTATTTATTTTCATGCCATACAATTTTTCCAAAACCGCTTCCATTTTATTTCAGGCTATCGCTAACTACTCCTCACTAGATGCTAATACTGTTATATCTACTGCAAATCTAAGCATATTAACCTTCTGCTTCTGTATATTTATCCGTAAAGTTGCCCTGTTTTTAATGTCTTCAATATTTAGACAACAAAATAACTTTCTTTATATTTATTTCTGTACTCTATTCAAACATTATTTTTTCTATAATTATGTCGAGACCTAAATGTAATAAATGTAATGAACATTTTAAATCGCTCATCTCTTCTATTTTCTAAAAGAAAAAGCCTGTACTGTACATACGGTTATTTATCTTGACGTGCAAGGTTACTCCAAACGATTTTAATAGCAATACAATTTTCAATTTCATTTTCTCTAATGGGATATCTCACTTTCCAAAAATTAATTTCCTTTTGAAACGGAGCAGATTATATTTTTCAATTTGATACCAACAACAACAGTCGTCCTACCATGTACCATAATAAAAATTAAATAGCTTCAGTGAGTGATTTTCCATCAGTGCTCGCAGCGCAACGAGCGCTCGTTGTTGTTCTGAAATTAGAGCGGCTTTGTTTTAAAATTGAAAAAAAAAAATCATTTCCGCGTCTACCTATACGCAAATGCACTTAAAGCCAGGCTTCAGTAAATTGATATGGTGCTCGTAGATCAAGCCGGACAAAATTAATTCCATTTCAATTGCAAATTCGTTCGCCTGGACTCTATTTACAGGTAATGCACATTTCATATTCGTTAATCGAATGCTTTTATGTATGCCGATAAGTGTGTTGGCACTTTCAATGTACTCAACAATGTCATCTAGGTCCCAGTTCTTGTTTGAAATCATCTGCGCAAAAATTAGAAAACACTCTTAACTAATCATCATCATAAGGTCGTCAGTCCTAAGACTGGTTGGACACGTACCGCCACTCTTTCCTATCTTGAGCTAAACTTCGCATTTCCCTAAAACTAGAACAGCCCACATCCTTAACTATTTGCGAACAGTAATCTAATCTAGGTCTACCTCTACCCCTCCTAACTCCTGTTTCTGCCACTAATATGTCTCTGACTAGACCTTCATGCCTAAGAAGGTGTTCTACCAACCTATCTCGCCTATTTTTTATTGACTTCCATAGAGTCATCTGTTCTCCTATTCTTTCCAATACCTCTTCATTTCTAACCTTTTCTACCCACGATATCCTCATCATCCGCCTATAACACCACATTTCGAATGCTTCTAACCTTTTCTTTTCCGCCGCGCTCACTGTCCATGTTTCGCACCCGTATAATGCCGAATGTATAATCCAAAAAACACCTTTAACAACCTTTTTCGAATTTCGAGCATAGAAGTGACTTCTTTTTATTAAAGGCGACATGATCCTGCGCTATCCTCTGCTTTACGTCCCTATTACTCCTTCCATCCTGACTTATCTGACTTCTTAGATATCTAAAATCAGTCACTTCTTCTAATTTTTCGTCTCCTATCTTTATATTCGCTCTTTCCCTATTTTTTCTTCCCTTGCATACCAGTATTTTAGTTTTACCTTTATTTATTTTCATACAGTACTGATCTGTCAGTACCGCTTCCATTTTATTTAAAGCTATCTCTAGGTCCTCCTTGCTAGATGCTAATACTGCTATTAACTATTTTTAACTAATAATGAACAAAAATCGCCTTCGTATTGAAGTTTTGTCTTGTTTTTCCTTGGTTCTGATCATTTAACAAGACTAGGACCTAGTTATGCTGGCACGACCAAGAACAAGACTAAATGAACAAGATTACGATGAATGTTAAAATTCTTGAAAAATTGTGATCTAAATTCTAATATAATTACAAAATGGAATGAAATAATTCAATGAGAATTATGTTATTTTTAGAAATATGGTCACCTATTGGAACGGTTCCCTGGTAAACCAGAAAATTTGAAGAATGTCCTGAAATAAACACACAAATATGACCAAGGTTAAGGCGTAATGTCGAAGAGCAATACTAATAGGAAGATTAAATGTTCTACATGAAGACCAAGGTCCTGGTATTTTATTTATCACTACTCTTAACACCACGCCATTCTTATATTAATGCAAACTTCCAAACACAATATTAGCTACTAGTTGATCGTGTTCAAATTAGGACTGATGAGTAGGTATCGTTGTCGATGGTGTATAGTACTTACATTTTAACCAATGAGGTCATTGAATTTTGAATATTTGCGTTAATGTAAAAAGCATGAATACTGGATACAAGGTGAGTCACTAATCCGAAATAGGCCATTCATATATGTATACATCAAAATAGAAAAAAATGTTTTAAATAAATAGAGTTGAGTTATAATAACGTAAAAATATTTTCAACCCGAGTTCTGGCGTTATTTCACGTTTCTGGGAAAATTTAACGTATGCAGTGTTTGACGCCATTTTAAATATCTCAGAATCGAAAGGACTTAGAAGTTTGCGGTTTTCATATTTCTTTTCTGGATGAAATCGCCTATCATCTGTAGGTATTAGTTAGACACGTACATTATAAATAGTATGATATTTATCAGTGCCAATATTCACAAATCCAAACAGGTAAACTTCTTCTTTTAACCGAATATCATATTTTTTCTCACATAGTATAAGTTTTCTTTCGACTGATATAGAGGTGTTGGTATCTGTGAGCAGAAGTTTTTGAGAAATATGTAATTTTTTTGAAAGTTTTTAATAATATCGTTTTATAAAGTTAACCGTTTTAAAAAGTTTAGCGAGTTTTTTATTTTATTTTCTGTTTACGCAGTAATTCTTAATTAAGGGAGTAGAAGTAGATGCAAAAGTTGTACCTGTTGGAATTTGTGAATATTGGCACCGATCAATATCATACTATTTGAAATGTACGTACCTGTCTAATACCTACAGGTGATTTCAATTTCATCCAGAAACGGAATATGAAAACCGTAAACCTTTAGGTCCTTTCGTTTCTGAGATATTTAAAACAGCGTCAAACACTGCAAACGTCAAATTTTCAAAGGAACGTGAAATAACTCCAGAACGGTGCGACCCAGGTTTGTTGTTTTTTTTATGGGGAATTCAAAAAGGCAATAAAAAGTAGAGGATTCCGTTTAAAATAATGAAGTTACTGTGCATTTTCAATATAACTGGAAGTCCGCCATATTTGAAAATATTTTTGCGTTGTTATATACTTAACCCTATACAACTTTTATTTGAAAAAAATTTCTCTATTGTGAAGTATACGTTTATGAATGACCGATTTCGGCTTAGTGACTCACCCTATATAATCTTCGTATGTAATATATGTGAATACCGCCCAAAAAATTTTATAAATTGGTAGACAGCGCTGTGAATTCAAGGTCGGGATGTTGGTGACCTTGAATTCGTAGCAATCACCCTTCTCTTGTTCATTTTATTAAATTTTGAGCACAACTTTTAAAGATTTACAAAGTTGTGACTCTTTAACTGTTACAATGTTACTGGTTAAAAACATGAAATCCATTATTAACAAGGTGAGAGCGATACAGGATCTTTTTAAGTTCCGACTTTTTTCGCAGCTCTTGGGTACAATGTCACATTAATTTCGACTTCATTGTTCCGTAAATAAGGGCCGCTGGTGGTGGACGTTTCGTCCTAGAACGTAATCCGTACAAATTCCGCAAATATTATGTTTCAGTTTGGGAGCATTAGCTTCGAATGTAAAACAAACAAAATTCCTTTCCTCTTTAATGGAAGGATAAATGGACGGGGGCAAAAAAGCGGCAATCGGATTAGAGGACAAACATTTCAGCTTAAACGGCTGATTTATGGCAGTTTACTATTAAAATAAAGCCAAGAGAGAACCTGAGACGGAAGCGGGGGCTTCTGGCATTGCAATGGTAACGTGCGGGTCCATTTGTGTCCACGGATATTTCCCATTTCAACGGACAAAAAGGTGGCGAGCGGCAACAAATTATAACATTAAAAAACCCTAAAAATGAAAATGATAAATAGCTAAGTGTCCTTACTTCTTTCCAAGAACTATTGACGCAAAAATTAAGGAACAACTCCAGCAAAAGGAATTAACAAGAACAAATGTTGAATGAAAAATTGGATTGATCGAATGTTTTGTTCATTTTGCATTTGATACAACAAATACCTCTGAAATTTAGATATACAGGGTGTCAGAAAGTAAGTTTAATTTGGTCATAGAAGTTTTAAATTACGACGGGAGGTGCTATAGCGTTGAAATGCTCGCAAATATAGAAAATTATCCACCGTGGTATGCATTGTGTCACTAGCAGACCACAACAAAGATGGCAGCACTTTTACAAAGTAGATAAATATTCAGTGATACGTTTGTTAAGTAGCGAAGGAGAAAAATCAATTAATATTCATCGAAGAATGCAAAAACAGTATGTGTATGAATGACATATAAGAAGCCACCGTTAAACTGCAACTGCGCCTGTCATTGTCGTTGCAGTGGATCGAATTATTAGAGAAGACAGATGAATGACAATCGACAAGACGTTCAAGTTTGGGAATAGGTAATAACCACTGAGAGTTAGGTCAGGACTGTAGGGTGGGTAAACCAAAATTTTGAAGCCCAACTTCTGCAAGGCAGCCATCTCAACACGATTCCTTTAAATTTTAATATCTTGCTCAGCAAGAAGGAAAACACCTTTGGCCAATTTTTCTCTTCTTTTTTCTTTGACTGCTTCCTTTAACCGCAGTAGGATTGAAGCATAGTATTCTCTAGTTGTGGAGACACCTTTATCCCTATTATCGATTAAGAGGATGCCTTCTGAGTCCCAAAAGACTGTCGACATAATTTTACAAGCCGGCTGTGACACCCTAAACTTCTTGGGTAGTGGTGTGCCTTTTTGTGCCACTGCAAAGTCCTGTTTGGACTCAAGTTCATAATGATGAGCATAAGTTTCGTTCCCAGTAACAATTCGAGTCAATACTCCATCTTCATCTTCACTACAGAAGTCCAAAAACGAGCGAGAATACCCATCTTGCGTTGACTTTAGTCATGCCAAGATAATCTTCAAGAATTTTAAAAGTGGTTGAATCTGATACTCCTACCATTTCTGTGAGCTGTTTCTTCTTAAGTCGGGCATTTTCCAATATTAATTTTTCGACTTTTTCAATGATTTGTGGAGTGGTCACTTCAATCGGCCGGCTTGACCGTGGGTCGTCTTCATGTGAGTCTCTGTCTTGCCTAAAAAGGGTGTTCAACTTGTAAACCATGGTTTTACCTGGGCAAAAGTCCCTGTAAACGGATGACATCTCTTCCAGTATGGTTTGAACTGATTTTCTTTGCTTGGTAAAGAACTTTATAACAGCGCGGTACTCGATTTTCTCCATATTTCACAATTTGTTCCAGATTGACTTCATTCGTCAACGATAGTTCAAAGGCTACTGACCCAACTAATGATGAGTTACTTAATTCGTAATGACTCGAGTAAGTACCTTCACTAATGACCTACCTACCCATTCCACGAATTTAAAAACGTATCCTCGTATGATGCAATGTAATGAATTATTTTTATTTTGCCTTTAAAAAATATTCAAGGTTAGTCTTTGGACTCACCCTTGTATTTCTATTAGAAGCTCGACATTTTAAGAGGAACTATTATCTATTACTGTAGGATTTAAACGTTTAAGAGGGATTACTTACTTCTTACTCTCAGTATTGTGGTATTTATAAATGTTAGACATAAAATCCAAAAGCAGTTTTTCCGATTCAGAAAATGAACGTTGATCCACGTTCAACTATAAGCGAAAGTCATACTGGAACCATTTCGTTTTCAAAAAGCTTTTTATAGTGTACGAGTTCACATAATACAAGATAGTAAATAAGAAATAGCAATTTTTGTTCTGCAAGATAAGAGCGGAGCTCGTTAAATAAATTTCGTTGCGGATAATTTAAAAGAAGTGCTTCGTGAGCCGTTTTTCTCGCGTTGGCCCATCGCGTTTTATAGATAAAGGCCAAATGTTTTACACTTTTCGCGTTCACGCTGAAAATATCCGAAGGGGAAGAACCGGGGAAACCACACTATTAAACACAGGCTATTATTAACTCTAATTTTTTTTTTCTTACGTTAACCTCTTATTCGAAGGTGGCTTTAATATAGTTTTTTGCCATTGTGTATAGGTACTCGTCACCTTTTGTCTTTGGAGGCTTTTTGATCAAGTTTAATTACTACAGAGATCATGACAACTTCCGAATCCGGGGTTTCGGAGGCTATATTACATTTATTAAGACGATTTAATTTGTTTAGGTGAACAACAAAATATTAATTAGAAAGAGGCAGTTGCTTCGCCGCTTTTTACACTTTCAATACATTAATCGATCATTTGCATATTTAATAATTACCACGTTAAATAATAATCAGATCTGAACAGCATTTTTCACTTAACCTCCGCAACTGCGGAAGTTCTGCACACTTTTTTACACGTGCTTCTGCATTTGGTTCCGCAAATTTTTAATGGTGACGATATTACGGATTTTACTAAATTACTAGAAATATCGTAGAAACACGAGCATTGTAATCGATTACTCGGCAAAGATCACTAAATAATGTTCATTAGGTACGTATACTTGCCTCTACTAAAATTTAATTATTAAATGTGTGTTCTGAAATATAACCTAGCATACTAGCCAGTGCTGACGACGTCATGAATCGACGCCATATTGTACTGATGTGTCGCCATATTGTACTGGTTAAACAAGTCTGACAGTAGTATATCAAACGGGCGTGTGTGCAATACACTTTGAGGAGTTTTTTATTGTAAGAAACTTTAAAGCTTTTGGAGCAAAAATGTTGTAAATGAACACAAACACTATTCTTAATATGACGTCAACGCACTGGTCAGTACATTTCGGAACCAATCAACAGTATGGCATCGCTTCATGACGTCATCAGCACTGGTCAGTATGCTGGGTCATATTTTGGAACACACCTTAAGAAATTTAACAAAAAAATAATTGATAAGGAATTATTATTTTTTATATTAATTATACTTCCGCTTCGGCAAAAATTTATTATTGACGTCTGTTTCCGATTATTTTCTTGCTATCACATTTCCGCAGAACCGTCAATAAAGGTCTCAGCGAAGATGAGAATAACAACAAAACAATTAGAAGTGATAATGCTTGCCTCTGCGTTGTTTGTTGAAACTAAAGAACAGAAATATCTCGTTTAACCTTTAATTTAAAGGATCTGGGGCTTTTATTAAAAAATGTTCTCTCCCGAAAAAAAATTTAATCATTTAATTTCAACTGATGCTTTGATGCTAAAAGTGTTTTTCTCTTCCGTCAGGCCGTATAAAAATAAGTCGAACTGAAATGAAATGGCAAACAAGATTTTTTAAGAAAAAGCAAAAAGGCTTTTATTTGGATTATACCTACTGTTGGTAACTAAAAAAAAACTCAGAGAATCAAAAATATACTATTGTTAGGTGTGCATATTTTGTCATAAAAATAACCAAAATAAAAAAATTACACTTCAAGGACTAAGATCCTTGGGCCGTCTATAAAACGAAAGCATTAATATGGAAAATGCTACTTCAAACATTTTTTTCAGTTGAAACTACCTTTCTGCTTCTTGGTTTTAGCCAATCTAATGATGTATCAGTCATTAAAAGAGAGCTGCTTTTAATTTAATTTCGTCTTTAGAAAAAGATTTTCTCTAGAAATGCTGTATTGATTAATTTTAGGGACGAGAGTTTTCGTGGGATACCGAATAAGACGTTTTATTAAAAAATATTTTCACATTCAGACAAAAAAGAATTTAATCATTTAATTTCGATTGCGACGTTCGTTGGAAGACTTTTTCTTCATCTCGCCGGATTGGAAATAATCCAGTTGAGGCCGAATAAACGAAAAAACTTCGTCATAAGCGTAACCGTTTAGGGGTTGTTTTCGGTTCAATGCGGTGTGGAGATGATTTATTTCGAACGCAGTTTTAAATTGATTAAAATTCACGAGTCGTCCTCAAAGTGCGGAGACGACGAAAGATTTTCTGATGTCTAGTGAGCGCCTTTTGCAACCCCCGGGATTAAGAAAGTGTTTAAATATTCCAATGGCAGAATGCAATTCGTTATCTTTTAAGTATCAAAAGAGCACTGTCGTCTAACCAAACTCAACCAATATCAGTACTGCCTTTTAATTAAATATACAGGACCACTTTTTTGTTCTTTATTCGATAATTAACTAAATCTAATCCTACAGGAATTGTCTATTTCATTAACATGTTTCATTTAGTTTCATTAGTATAGATACTACAAACAAAAATCATCTATTTAAATTCTGAATTTCGATACTTCTCAGTCCTTAACTGTTATGTATTGCGTGCCGATGAGGACTAATAAGTCCTATATCGCGATCTTCGTATGTTTAATACTGTCTGCTACAGAAATTGTTTATTTCATTAATAGGTTTCATTACGTTTCATACCTATTTATGTACATTATTGACACTACAAACAATAATTATCTACTTAAATTTTGAATTTCGATAGTTCTCGGTCCTTATCTTTTATGTCCTGCGTGCTGATAAAGATTGATAAGTCCTATATCGCGATCTTCCTCTGTATAAATACTGCCTGTTGCTGAATCTAATCCTACAGGAATTGTCTATTTCATTAACATGTTTCATTTAGTTTCATTAGTATAGATACTACAAACAAAAATCATCTATTTAAATTCTGAATTTCGATACTTCTCAGTCCTTATCTTTTATGAATTGCGTGTTGATGAGGACTAATAAGTCCTACATTGCGGTCTTCGTCTGTATAAATACTGCCTGTTGCTTAATATTATAAATATTAGGAAGTCGACTTACCAGTTCTAAATGAAATTTCACTTATCAGAATCCATTTATTGGAGAAGAAGAACCGAAGTTGTACAAATCTCGCCACACGACCTCTGAGATCGATCGTTATATTTTCGGCAGATTCTCTACTATAATCTTTCGTAATGGAAACCCAAACGGGTGTCGTCTGATACTGAACGCCGTCAAAACTAAAACAGGCTTCAGCAGCCGAAAAGACCTGGAATCAAAAGGAAAACTATTAATTTTAATATACGACTCTAATAACACTAAAATCTTAAAGGATTACCCTAAAACATATATAACATCAATAAAATACAACTGATTAGCGTTTACAAACGATTCATTATCGTATAGTATTAATATACATATACAGGATGTTTCTGAAATAATTAGCGAGTTTTAAAGGGTGTTATGTAACAAGATGCGACAGGGAATCGCATGGTGAATAAAGCAGCGTGGTTAAGGGACAAAAAAAATTATTAGAACCCACATAAAGGAGTCAAACGGATTTAGATCAGGATTACGGGGCGACTACGGTACAAGGCCTGTTCGTCCAATCCAGCGTCTATTAAGGAAATATTCGTCTAGAAACTAACGCATCGGTGAATGTAATAATTAATAAGAATATTCTGCACTGACCTATGGCACTGACACATTGACCGAGTTCTAATGACTTCGACTGTCTAGGTGCAAGTTTACAACGTTAAAAGAACAAAAGTACTCTACGCTAGCTGTTGTAACATAAACATCGGCAATCAGACTTAATGAGTACAAAAATACAAAAGAAATACAATATGGATGCTGCTAAGTAGCAGCTGATGATTGAATGCGGCATTGCAATGTCTTATTTTCCTGTGTGATTCAACCAGGAGCGAAATGACCTTTGCCTATATTTTCAAATATGGTTTTCTCGAAAACGGTGGGCTTTTGAACCACCAAAGGTTTAATTATTTTCCTGTTTTATAGTTTCCTACCACCTTCAGCAAGCCTGCTACAGGCCTGACACTCGAAGCTGGCGGAAATTTTAAAATGAATGCGCGGTGGCAGAAGTAGACATTTTTAGGTATAACGATTACAGCCCTCTTTCTTCAGTATCCCTATCAGGGGCGTAGATTAAATATTTAAGAGCAGGGTTCAATTTACAAAATTAAATTAAAAAATTAACTTATTCGGTTGGTTTTCTTGTTGTAGATATTTAAAGTTTATATAAAAAAGAAATAGGCGTAACAATTTAGTTTAACATGATTTATATAAATATTATGTTAGATAATGAGCAAGTAATAGACATACAAACAGAAGAAGTAATTGTTGATGCCGTAGTAACTCCGGTGAGGACAATGAAAGTGAAAACTAACTACAAAACAAATAAAAACATCGTGTTTATTTTATTTCTTTTTTCATAAGTTATGTTTCTATATTATTTCCTAGTACGCAACTGTCCTATCGGTATTAATACAATAATTTACAACTACTGAAGACTTATTTGTGAATCGGTTCCGAGTGATTTACCCAAAAATGCCATAAATGGGCAAGTAGCTGCGCGGTCGCTTGCCGGCTTCGTTCGTCCGACCTGTACTTATTTCAGAAACACCCTAGATAAAACGCGAAGGCGACAGGGAAATAAACAATATCCACTATCATATATTGATTTCTGTCGAATGATACTTCCTTATCGTCTGTCCTTGGACGTTCCTCAGATAGTAGAGAAATCATATACTGCATACTCAAATGTACACACACTTTTTTAGCAAAAATGAAGCGAGTAATTCGTATAAATTTGGTACCATTACATAAATATTTTCTTTTTTATTGTTGTAGAAATACTTCAAATTGAAATAATTAAATATTGAATTATTTTTTATTAAATTTGTAGAATATTATTATTGAATTTTTTTATTACAGTATCATCTACTAGTAGATACCTACTACTTCGTACCACATATGTATACTTCGTTTACTTTCTCTAGCGATATGCCCCTTCCAATGGCTTGGATGCGGGCTGGCAAAATCGTAGGTAGGGAGAAAAAAGCTCATTACACTCTCGACTCATATTCATTAAACAAACTTTTTCATACAGTACCTACCAAATGTTTAGTTCAATCATGAATAGTAGTGCGAGTTGGAAACAGCGTTAAAGCCTTGAATATGTCTTCAAATATAAATAAACATCTCGTTGATATTTTCAGTGGTAATTGATACTAATAACAGTACATTTGAGCAATGTAATTGTAGTGGATAAAATGGTCAATTTTTTCGTACAGTACTGTACGGATTATACGCTCCTCACCAGTTAAGAGTTTTGCCGAGAGTTGTCTCCTTTCTTTTCTAGTGTTGCCTAGTGCTGTTCTTTTCTACTTTGCGCCGGTTAAGCTAAAGGTCACATCGCTAGAGAAACTAAACGAAGTATAATATCAGCGAACATGGATTATAATATCTGTGTTCGCTGATAATACAATTGTCGTGCATAATTAATGCAGCCAGATGGCAGGATTAATAGTATCTATAATTACTCAACATTTGGTGTTAATAGTGCCCAAAAGTCGTAAAGCTGTTAATCTGCCGTAGAATTTAAAGTTTATTCTTTAATTTTACTTCGAATTCGTAAAATAACCATTTATCGACCTGTTTAAATTTCTTGGTTAAGTAACAATTGCAGTTTTCGTTTGGAAGTTTAAAATTATATGTATGCAAAGGAACGAGACAAAAAAATGAAAAATTCAGTTCCAGTGGGGCCAACATTTCCTTCTCATTTCCCGTTCAATTTAATATTCTCCATTAGCCGTCACTGCTCGGGAAGAGAAAGAAAAGCATGAGCCAACTTTACGTCGTCGGCGCCGAGGCGGTTGGTTGCGGGTAAACTTTGCCAAGCTCGTGCCTGTCAAGGTACAGTTTCTCAATTTCCTTGATTTGCATATCATCCGTTTGATGTTACGCCGGAATATTAAATCAAGTCGCAAAGTAAGTATCAAATATGAAATCGCACACCACGCCATCTAGGTGAAGATGATTAACGGAATTATGTTAGGGAAAATGTGATTAGGACGTACACCCACATTGCGCTTTTGTACATACTATTAGGTTTACCTTACAGATACATATGCACATACTCCTACATGTAGTATTCTACGACTAGATAAGAACGGTTGTGTAAAAAATTTATCAGGAATACACATCATAGAAATGCTTTTATTGCAATTTTATATAAAACAAAGAAATTCGAAATGGTCAGTATTCTGTCCAAATTGTTGGATCTCATCAGCGCGCCGCAGACAGTTTCGACAAAACACAGGCTAACTCTACCTGCTGCCTTAACACAGCGTTTTATGAATTCCTACAAACGGCGCGGTAAACGCCATCTGTAGTACAATGCTACATTTAGTGGAATTCATTATGTTTTTTTTATTTTAAATCTATCTCTTTTATCCCTCGGGAACAGTGTTTATTTCTGGATAAAAGGTACTCTATGTCATTTTCTGAACCCCTGGCAATGTGTGCACAAAATTTCATGAAAGGTTTTACCCGCGGCTTCGCTTACGTTGATGTTCTAAAAACGTGTCAGAGACAACCACCTAAAATTAATTTTTGAAGTGAAACTTCTTTACGCACGGTAGGGTAAGTTCGTTTCATGCGAGTTGCTATGTAACGAAATCATGCAATGGATGTCCCCCCTCTACTCGGCCACGTAGTCGAGTTCGTAGTGGGGATCGCTTGAGCCGAGAGCGCGCTTCAATGCAACATTCGTTACAGATTTTGTATAAGAACAAAGGCTTTCACGGCCGGAATCCATAGTAGAATGAAGATTCGGGCTATAGGGCCGTGGTCTAAGTGAACTGTTGTGTCCAGACGTTCCGTCAGCTACTGCGGCTGACATCCTCAGTGGTAGTGCTGCGTTGACAACGTGAACGTAGATTATATCTCGAAGTCTCGACAACGACTGGGTCAACGCAGCACTACCACTGAGGATGTCAGCCGCAGTAGCTTACGAAACGTCTGGACAGCACAGTTCACTTAGACCACGGTCCTATAACTAGGGTTGCCTCTATTTCGACTGTGCGTACGTTATATTTTACAAGACATATAAAGTACGCAAAAATACTTTATTTAAGGCCTTAAGTAAACATCGTAATTTTGTAAGCGATTATTCGAAATTCAGAGTATTTTTGCATTAATAATATTGCACAGAAAAATGGCAAGCCATATTTGCGGAACAACCTGATTTCCCAAATCTGTTCAAAGTAGTGTCACTTTTGCTGTCCGTTCCGGCCACTTCAGCCTTTACATAAAAAGTATTCTCTGTTATGAACACAAAGTGGCGGGACGACAGGAATAAAGCTTCATTAAAACTAATTAAAAATGGACTTTTACTTTACTTAAATCTTTGTTTGCTATGTTTAGAGGCTATTAATATATTTAAGAGCGACAGCAATTTGTTACTGGCTGCTAGGTGTAACAAAAAATATGTTTTTAAAAACAAAAAATAAAATACTTTATTTTTATGCTGAGTACTTTTGTTTTTGAACCATTTAGTCGAGAAATACTTGAGAAATGTAAAGCCTGAAAAGGTAGCAACCCTACGTATAGCTCGAATCTACTTTTGGGATTTTGTAGTTTATTATTCATTCTACTGTATTTTGAAGGTTTGTTAAAAAAACAGTGGACATTAATAATAATTTAACTAAAATATTATTAATTTTTAACAGTCCATATTTTCACATCCAGTAATAATGTCGGTAAAATTGTAAGTTCGCGAACGAAATGTAAAATAACAACTGAGGAAAATAAAAAACCCCGTCCTGGAAAGTGGAATTGAATTGACGAATGATGAAAGGAAAGCAGAAAAAAATATTGTATAAGGGGCACACACTTACTTGAACACCTCTGGTGAACATGTTATTCGCATGGATTTGAACTGAAGAAAACTCGTATAGGCCATCGAATTCAAACGTGATATCAACAGGTTCTCCCTCCCGCGTCTCGTTATTCCACCCTATCCAACGGCTTCCTGAAAATAACACACAAAGGAAATCAGTGTGCATATATATAAATATATATGAGATAAATTGAAGAAACTTCGGAAGTTGCTAAAGATAAAATACTTCGAAGTGGTCTGTATTCTGTCGAAACTGCCAGAAGCGGATCGCGATTTCGATCTTTTTGGATCTCATCAGCGCGTCGCGTCTGGCAGTTTCGACAGAATACAGACCACTTCGAATTATTTTATTCGATTATGGTAACGAGCCTATCACGTTGAGGTTGGCTACGCCAGGATTCGTTTTCAGCAAGTAGATATCCACACAAGTGGACCTTGTAGAAGAATACGTAATCCGAAAATGTAGCATCGTGCATACTGCGCCATTTGTAGTATTTTACTACAGATAGATGATAAAAACGTAATGTTAAATTTTATATCAATTAAAATTATTGGTAATGATTCTTATATTATTAAAAAATAATCATATTTGATGAAATTTTTTAAAGAATCTTCACTTTTGGTCGATTCATTTTCAAGAATTATAACAGAATTTATATTCATTTGGTGGAAATTCATTTCGAATAATAATTAAACAATTTCAAAAACAAATGCAATTCTATGAAAATCCATGTTTTATTAAATTATAAGAATGTTCATAGCATTGCATCAGTTAGCAATTAGGTATTATATATTGAAAGAATTTACCTGATTTTTCTCCTTCAAGTTGTTTCTGATAGTCGTCATCTCCAAAGAGACCATCAACCAGCTGCCCCAGGCCATTTCTCATTAGATTCTCGTACAGTATTCCGTCATAACTGACATCCGTCAGGTCTACATCCAAGTCTCTTATCTCTCCTCTAGGAGCATCATACTTTACAATACTTTCTGAAGTAGAAAGAAAATTTTTATTATTAAAACAGGTCTCCATCAATCTTTACCAAATAAATAAAGAAGAGATTTGCCAGCTTTGGGAGGTAACAAAGATGCAGAAGATGATTGATACGATGAATTTGAAATAGAAGGTACATTCTCTACTACAATTATTTAGTATGTCCTTCTATTCAGAAAAACGCTTCATTTTATTGACGCTTAATAATAAAATTGTTCGGTTGCTTACTGTACAGTGTGTCTTATTACCAGAGATGTGATTTATCACTACATAGTATAAAACAAAGTCGCTTTCCCGCTGTCTGTCCCTATGTATGCTTAAATCTTTAAAACTACGCAACGGATTTTGATGCGGTTTTTTTTAAAAGATAGAGTGGCTCAAGAGGAAGGTTTATATGTATAATACATGCATAATATAGTAGGGAAACACTGATAATTTTAGAGGTTTCTAATGTGATGTCGTA
>NW_020439076.1:828693-829730 GCF_000699045.2 Agrilus planipennis
TTGCATTTAAAATGCAAGTACAAAATAAAAAATACCTATGTTTATCTTGCATTTAAATACTTTTTTGATAAAAGCTTTTTGAATTTTATTTAAAATACTTTTCCAAACGTATTTTTTATTTGTAAAATGCAAAATACATTTTTGCCGTCAAAACTTTTGCCAGTATCACCGATCAAGCATGATATAAAATGAAGAATGAAAGTTGCTCACTTTTGCCATTGAAGGTATAAGAAGCTTAGAGAAGGGACAAAAAGACATTCCATGAATGTTTTCTAATTCTTTAACTGAAGAGAGCCCCCTAAAATACGGGATCGATATTATTTTCCGGGTTCAACGTCATGGTCCGTGGAATTTTTAAGTTTCAAATTGATATGAGCACCCCAAATTACCACCTATCGTACTTTTAACAAGGAACCACGAAATTCTGTAAATTACGAGAAAACAGCCCGCAAAACAATATCGAATTGATATAAGCCAGCTGTGAAACTGAAAACTACAAGATATTGTGGTGTGCTAATAAATGTATACAATTCAAAATTTTTAGAAAATGATTCGAAACAATTTACTTATTAGATGAACCTAAAGCTAAAGAAACTATGGATTCCACTTCTTTCTTTTACTACAATGTGTAAAACATCAGAAATAAAATGGGGTTGTAAATATTTTGATATAAAATGATTAATAGTGATCTTACACCAATAAAATTATTTGCAACCCTATTTTGGCTCTGATCTTTCACGCTAAGCAAACTATTTTGGCATCACGGTCTTTTTTCCAATCAAAACGGTGACAAAGGCAAATAAGGAAGCACATAGAAGAATATTGTTTGTTGTGAGAAAATAAATTTTAATTGAAAGAATTCTTTCTGGTATTCTCACTTTACACGCCAAATTAATTGCGAGCAAACTATTTTATGTAAATGATAACGATTGTTGTTTTAAATATTTAATAGTCAACACTTAACTTACACGTAGAATTAAAATAAACTAAATGAATAAAATTAAATGTAATAGTATAAAAGTAGGAAAACTTTTTGG